>NW_022991138.1:0-30067 GCF_902827175.1 Gymnodraco acuticeps
GTGTGTATGTGGTGTGTGTGGTGTATGTTTGTGTGTGTGTGTGTGTGTGTGTTTGTGTGTGTGTGTGTGTGTGTGTGTGTGTGTGTGTGTGTGTGTGTGTGTGTGTGTGTTCTCCCTGTTGATGCTCCTTAACTTGAAATCCTCCCACTTGTTCTTACAGGAGAGAAACACATTTTTTGTTTTTTATTATGACATCCTTTTTTTAAAAAAATGTTATTCCAATTCTCAACCAATCCCTGCCTTTGATTTAAAGTGAAGCCAATAAAAAGAAAATGTCAAGAATGTTAAATGTTTGCCCGCTGGTTAAAGCATTTCATTCGTAAAACCTGCCGGATGCTAACATGCATATGTCGGGCATTTGCACAATGAGCACAGGTTGCATTAATTAGCAATAATTAGTAAACAGGATATTTGTTGGATTCTGCTCAAAACAATTGGCCATGGAATGAGTCCTGAGGCGACCACATGATTACCTCAACTTTGGACAAATAGATAAGCAATCTGTCCAGTACCAACGAGCCAGCGTCCTCCAAGACTTCAAAATCAGATCAAAACTCATCAAAATATACACATTTGGCCACTTTCTGGTTAAAACTGCCATTTTTGATCCTGGAAATGGCAGAAATGGCAGAAATGGCAGAAATGGCAGAAATGGACTCAGCGACCGTAATGACCCCCAAAACCACTCCAATATCGTCCATGTAGGACAAGCCATTATTCATCGATTTTCCATACAGTAGGCAATGAATGCTAATGAATGCTAATGAATGCTAATGAATGCTAATGAATGCAACTAATGCAAATTGTGCAAATTGCCCAACATATGCAGGTTAGCATTCGGCAGTTTGCTGGAGACCCTATTATACATTTATATCATAAAACGTTTGGGTACTCAACATTTCCGGGTTCACAACTGGACTCTATGAGCTGGCAAAGAGACTATTACTGATATAGGTCTACTTCAGTGTCAGTTTACTAATATATTCTCTGCTTATTTCTGCTTTGTCCCCGGTGTAAGGGTCTTTTAGGGTCTTTTAGGGTCTTTAGGGTCTTTTAGGGTCTTTTAGGGTCTTTAGGGTCTTTTAGGGTCTGTTAGGGTCTTTTAGGGTCTGTTAGGGTCTTGTTAGGGTCTTTAGGGTCTTTAGGGTCTTTTAGGGTCTTTTAGGGTCTGTTAGGGTATTGTTAGGGTCTTTAGGGTATTTTATGGTCTTTTAGGGTCTTTTAGGGTCTTTAGGGTATTTTAGGGTCTGTTAGGGTCTTGTTAGGGTCTTTAGGGTCTTTTAGGGTCTTTTAGGGTCTTTAGGGTCTTTAAGGGTCTTTTAGGGTCTTTTAGGGTCTTTTAGGGTCTGTTAGGGTCTTTTAGGGTATTTTAGGGTCTTTAGGGTCTTTTAGGGTCTTTAGGGTCTGTTAGGGTCTTTTAGGGTCTGTTAGGGTCTTTTAGGGTCTTTAGGGTCTTTTAGGGTCTTTAGGGTCTTTAGGGTCTTTTAGGGTCTTTAGGGTCTTTTAGGGTCTTTAGGGTCTTTTAGGGTCTGTTAGGGTCTTGTTAGGGTCTTTAGGGTCTTTAGGGTCTTTAGGGTCTTTTAGGGTCTGTTAGGGTCTTGTTAGGGTCTTTAGGGTCTTTTAGGGTCTTTTAGGGTCTTTAGGGTCTTTTAGGGTCTTTTAGGGTCTTTAGGGTCTTTTAGAGTCTTTAGGGTCTTTAGGGTCTTGTTAGGGTCTTATTAGGGTCTTTTAGGGTCTTGTTAGGGTCTTGTTCAAGGTTCAAGGCTTTTATTCGTTGTACGTACATAGCTACAGTATAGTTATGACGATGAAAATCTTAGGTCACAGGCTCCTTTTTTAGGGTCTTTTAGGGTCTTTTGATGGTCTTGTGAGGGTCTTGTTTTCACTGACCTTGCGGATGCCCTCTGACGGGCTGGACACGGAGAAGTCCTGCCCGTTGTTGCGGCTGAGCGTCCTCCACAGCTCTGCGTACGTGCTGTCCTGCTCCAGAGGGTTCGTGCCTTTGTTCCGGAAGTAATCGTAGACCGCCGAGTCCCGAACCGTGCCGTAATCCACCTCCATCTGACGGGCCAGGTCCTGGAACGACCTGGAAACACAAGCAGGAGATGTAAACAAGTGTAGGGACGGAAACTAGAAGACTAAGTTCAATCAATGTAGTATTTTGGGACACATATACGGTACGATTGTTAAAATGTCTAGCTCCGTAGATGATGACAGTGTCAGATTAATTAGATCTGTCATCAGATCCTCCTTCGCACTCTCCAAGAACTTGGAGTTTCAGGCTCTGCACTTTCCCTCCTCACCTCATACCTCAAAGACCGCACCTACAGGGTTACTTGGAGAGGGTATAAGTCCGACCCTTGTCAATTAACTACAGGGGTCCCTCAGGGCTCTGTTCTTGGTCCCCTCCTCTTCTCCCTGTACACAAACTCGCTCGGATCAGTCATTAGCCCGCATGGTTTTTCTTACCACTGCTACGCTGACGACACCCAATTAATTCTGTCCTTTCCCCGCTCAGAGACCCAGGTCGTTGCACGCATCTCTGCTTGTCTAGCTGACATCTCTCAGTGGATGTCTGCTCACCACCTCAAGCTCAACCTTGACAAGACTGAGCTGCTTTTCCTTCCCGGAAAAGATTGTCCCACTCTTGACCTAACAATCAACATCGGCACCTCAGTTGTTTCCCCGACTCAGACTGCAAGGAATCTGGGTGTGATCCTAGATAACAACCTGTCCTTCACTGCAAACATCGCTGCTACAACCCGTTGCTGCAGATACACGCTTTACAACATCAGGAAGATACGTCCCCAGCTGACCCAGAAAGCGACTCAGGTTCTGGTCCAGGCTCTCGTCATCTCACGCCTAGACTACTGCAACTCCCTCCTGGCTGGTCTCCCTGCATGTGCCATCCGACCTCTGCAGCTCATCCAGAATGCAGCGGCTCGTCTGGTCTTCAACCTTCCAACATTTTCCCACACCACTCCGCTCCTCCGCTCCCTTCACTGGCTTCCGGTAACTGCTAGAATCCACTTCAAGACACTGGTACTTGCGTACCATGCTGCTAATGGATCTGGCCCTTCCTACATCCAGGACATGGTTAAACCGTACACCCCAGCACGTGCACTCCGCTCTGCATCAGCCAAACAGCTCGCTGCACCCTCGCTGCGAGGGGGACCCAAGTTCCCATCAGCAAAAACACGTGGGTTTGCTGTCCTGGCTCCAAAATGGTGGAATGAGCTCCCCATTGACATCAGGACGGCAGAAAGCTTACACATCTTCCAGACTGAAAACTCATCTCTTTCGACTCCACTTCGAGCGTTAGAACTATTAACGAAGCACTTTTATACTAATAAAGGACTGGCTTACCTAAAGCCAGTTGAGTAGCACTTGAAATGTTTGGCTCTATGAAACCTGATGTACTTTATGATTCTGTTTTCTTCAAGGTTGTATTTTGTTGGTCGAATGTACTTATTGTAAGTCGCTTTGGATAAAAGCGTCAGCTAAATGCAATGTAATGTAATGTAATGTGTAGTGTTATATATATATATATATTATTTATATATATATATATATATATATATATTAGGGCTGTCAAGTTAACGCGTTAACGCAAAAAAAAATTAACGCCACTAATTATTTGAACGCGATTAACGCATGTGTATTTTTTTCCTCGGCCGCCCCGTAGTTTCAGAGCGCATCGAGTTTAAAATACCATCTACAAGCTGATGCTGACAGCCCCGCTCCTGTCGCCCACTTGTGGCAGACCACACTTCCACGCTCACCGGCAGGCACCGACTGGCCATCTGGAGGACCGGGAGGGTGTGTGTGTGGCTCGAGCGAGCGAGAGAGAGACCGTACGTGCATTGTTGTTGTTAGCATCTGGTGCTAGCTAGCTGCTCTAACGGATATAAGGAGCTGTTTAAATGAAAACAGAGGAGCGATATTTCGCCGACAACTGCGCCGAGCACTTGACTTTATGCAGGAAGCCAGACAGCGGGACATTGTACGAGAAGTCAGCACACTCAGCACGGATAGTGCAACATGATTGCAGCGTCCAGGCAGCTCCCGTTCGAGCATATGCCTTGAGTTGCACATAGCTCCAACGATCCATCCCACACACACACACACACACACACACACACACACACACACACACACACACACACACCCACACACACACACACACACACACACATTGTATTAGGTTCCAAGTTGAATTGAGGCGAATATTTGTAATGTTCACAGGTTGTTGTGTTTAATATTCATGAGAATATTTGTCATTGTTCAAATGATAATAAACATTAGCATAAAGCATATTTGTCCACTCATATGTTGATAAGAGTATTAAAAACTTGAAAAATATTCATCTAAGGTACATTTAGAACAGATAAAAAATGTGCGATTAATTTGCGATTAATCGCGATTAACTATTTTAATCGACTGACTGCCCTAATATATATATATATAAAGATATTTTGAAAAAAAACAAAAAACGAAAGAAATGCTTTAAAATAACAACGTATAAAATAATAATAATATAAATAAAAATTCTTACTACTATAAACAAAGTAAAAAAAGAAGAAGTAATTTATTATTTTACCAATGTTTAATCAGGTAAATACAAAATATAATATAAATAGGAAACTAATCAGTTTGTTAAATACTTGTCTTGCAATGAAATGATTCAAAGGTTGTCCATGATAAACAAAGAACACGTGTCTCCTTGTGAGTATGCTAATATGCCAATATGCTAATGCCAGGGGATTTTAACAGACAGGTGAGACATCAAGAAATATTTTAATTAAAACCTGCTCTGTTTGAACTTCACACGGTCGGTCACATGATGTTTGATCAAATTAAATATTACATTAATGTGTCGCAAGGCTTTAATCAGATAATGCAGGACACACACACACACACACACACACACACACACACACACACACACACACACACACACACACACACACACACACACACACACACACACACATACACACACACACACACAAGGAATAATTGGATTTAACAGCGAACCGACGTATGGAATATAATTTATATAATGTAATCAGCGTGGATCATCAGCGGGCATTTATTATTTTAATTTAATTAGTATTCATCTGCAGGTGGTTTTATATTATTTTATATATATTATTTTCTTCCTGGTCTTTGGAGGTTGAGTTCCAGTTTGTCTGCGGGATTATGTATAATTGTTTTAATGACATTTGGTGGAAGTGTGCAACCTGATGTTAGGAATAGTGTTCATTTCGTTGACTAAAAGTGTGACGAAATATGTTCGTCAACGACCTTTTTTGTCATGACTGAGACGAGACGATGACGAGACGGCACCGACGCCAGTAAACAATAACTGTAACCATATCAACATGCAATACCGTTGACGAAAAAATTACGAGACGTAAATGTAGTTTACTAAATTTGGATAAGATATCATCTTATTGCGAAATAAGTTTCACTAAAATGACAAATGATTGGTTTTGGCTAGACTTTTGACTGAAATGTTTTTCAGCACTTCAGGGCCACCGTACTGATGACTAAAACATACTAAAATGTCAACAGTTTTCATTAACAAAAGGTGGACTAAAATAGTTAGTTTTCTTTGACTAAAATGCTCAGACTTTTAGTCGACTAAAACTTGACTAAATTAAAACAGGATGAAAACCTCCTGCAGTCTGGATCTGGAAAACAAAGACATGTGGAAAACAAAGACGTGAACATGGGAGGATAGTACACGTGTAAAATAAGGAGGTGGAAGTCCCTCAGAATGAAACGTCTCAAACGCGTTAAAGACGTTGAAATCTCATATCAATCTACATGCATCGGACGTCTATACACACGCCGTCTCGCTCTCGCATTCGCTCTGAACGCATCAACACGCTGATGGAAGTGTCGGATCGGATTTGATCCTGAGACGAGGAAATAGATGGAAGGGGAAGGAGGACGAGTGGCTTTCGATGGGAGATAACATTATTTATTCATACCCAAGATACATTGGCAAAAAGAAACAAGTGGATGTTGACTGTGATGGTGCATTCAACGCGGAGAGGAAATGCATTGAAGACGCTGATCAAGAGATGACTGCGTCTGTTATGTTCTGATCGTGCTGCGTGGAAATGAAAAGTCCTGACCTTTAACAGCGTGAAGAAGAGAAGCTGCAGGAGGCAAAGCAGCGCCTGACACTGAGAGGCTGTTTAATGGAACAACAGGAAGGAATGGTTTAAAGAACTGATGCAAAACCAGACAAAGAGCACAGAGGAAATGTTATAAAGGAACTGCGTAGAAAGAAAGACAATCTGAACCTGACGCTGGAAACATTCAAATCAGAATGTATGAGATTTTGATAAAAAGTCAGAATTTGGACATTTTGAGGAAAAAAAGTCAGTTAGAATTTTGAAAAAAAAGTTAGAATTTTAAGATTTTCTGAGAAAAGGTCAAAATGTTCAGATTTTCAGACAAAGGTCCAAGTTATGAGAAATTGATAATTCTGACTTTGAATGTTAGAAGCGTAACGTTTTTGTCTACGACTGCATTCAAAGATTTTTCAAGATTTTTTTATAGAAAAAAGTCAGGAATCTAAGAAAAAATTCATCTGACTTTTTTTTATCAATTTCTCATAACTTGGTCTGAAAATCTGAAAATGTTGACTTTTTCTCAGAAAATCTCAATTCTAACTTTTTTTTTTCAAAATGTTTTTCTTATAATCATGTCTTTTTTTTTTTTACTTTCTAGAAAAAAATGTAGACAAATATTTGAATGTAGACAAAAACGTTACACTTCTACAACTGCAATAGATTAAAAACAGACGGATCTCTGCAGTTATTGCACTCCCTAATTGTAAAGTTTATCAGTTGTTTTGTACTTTTATTGTTATGCGTTGAATAAAATATGGAATACGATTAAAACACGTGCATTGAATCGAGGATAAAAAAGGCACTAGAGCACCATATGTGTATTAATCCAGGAACAGTTTGCATTCATGAGCAGATGTCTATGAAGTATTTTCTCGTGTATTATTATTATAACTGCAGTCTCCAAACTTTAAACTTATACACGTGTTGACAACAGATGTTCTTTAAAACAGACTTTAACCCTGATCAACATTTACACATGTATTAGATCTACTTTTAGTAACTGCAATGTTTTAGTTTTCCAATCTTTTGTTATAAACAAGCGATTTGGATGAATTTTTAAGATGATTTTGAGTTGTTTTAACTGCTTACTTGTATTTCTGAAAGTCTGTTTAGCAGAGAGAGAAGGATCTGTGAATGTTTATACCTCTTTAATCACTATTCAAACAAATATAAAAGAAAACACTTTGTTTTTTAGATATAGACTTACTGTTTGTAAACTTGTCAGAAAAAGTTTGAAATGTCAGTTTTTGGCTCATATCTTGTTTATTTTTGATCTGTTCACATCATGCAGCAAATCAATGGAAAGCCTGTTTATAAATACTAAATACTAATACGTCTCATCATGTGGGCTCAGAGTTAAAGGTCCCGGACATTTCTCCTGATCAGAGTTCCATTAGTTTCGTTTATTTATTTTTTTCGAGCGTGTAAAACCAAAGAAAATACAAATGAAACAAAAGATGATACAGACATGATACAGTACTATACAAATGAATGCAATAACAAAACGAATATTTAATTAATAATTGAATAATCTGTAGTATCATTGACTGATAACAATAAACAACAAAGCTTTAGCTTTAATTACACGTCCGAAAAGGAAGAAGTTTACACTTATTTAATCCGATCCCTTTGTTTTTACATATTTTTTTTTCTTTTTACATCTTAATATATGTTAACATGCAATATCAATGTATACTTTAACCTTGAATAATTTATATAATCATTCATATAATATATACAGGCAAGTTAATAGAATGGTTTCTATATATTTATATATATATACATATATATCAGGGCTGTCAAGTTAACGCGTTAATAAAAAAAAATTAACGCCACTAATTATTTTAACGCGATTAACGCATGTGTATTTTTCCCCCCGTAGTTTCAGAGCGCATCGAGTTTAAAATACCATCTACAAGCTGAAGCTGACGCTCCACCGGCAGGCACCGACTGGCCATCGGGAGGACCGGGAGGGTGTATGTGTGGCTCGAGCGAGAGAGAGACCTTACGTGCATTGTTGTTGTTAGCATCTGGTGCTAGCTAGCTGCGCTAACGGATATAAGGAGCTGTTTCAATGAAAACAGAGGAGCGACATTTTGCCACAACTGCGCCGAGCACTTGACTTTATGCAGGAAGCCAGACAGTGGGCACACACACACACATACACACACACACACACACACACACACACACACACACACACACACACACACACACACACACACACACACACACACACTCACACTCACACACACACACACACACCATTTGTATTGTATTATTGAATGAGAGGTTCCAGGTTGTTGTGTTTAATATTCATGAGAATATTTGTCATTGTTCAAATGATAATAAACATTAGCATAAAGCATATTTGTCCACTCATATGTTGATAAGAGTATTAAAAACTTGAAAAATATTCCTCTAAGGTACATTTAGAACAGATAAAAAATGTGCGATTAATCGCGATTAAATATTTGAATCGACTGACAGCCGTGTCCCGCTGTCTCAGGCTGCGAAATCCGCGGAGCTGCAGCTGAGAAAAATAGGGCTTAGTGAGTGTGTGTGAGGAAGCCCTTACGTCACGTGGTACCCGGAAGAAAAAGAGAAACCTCCAAGGAGGCGTTCTGGGGCAGCACAGACAGGTCTTCTCTGTGTCAGAGTGTTACTCGCTACAGGGTGCACTCTGAGGGGTTGAGACTCTGCAGAGCGTTCACATGCAGAAGCTACAGAACACAAGGGGACGGGTCAGAACCAGAGAAGCATGACATGGGACCTTTAAAATGTGGATTCCTTCCTCCAGAAATCCCCGGTTACATCCTCTAAAGTTCACACACAGAAATGCATGAAACTGTGCATGAATTGCAAATAGAGTTCAAACCTCCTCGTCTCCTGCAGTTTGTTCTCCAGTAAAAACAGGAGGGTTGAATGTTAGAAACTCTCAGCGTTTGGATCGCACACTCTCTGCTTCTCCAATAAACACTTGAACTCTGAAGCGCTGGTGTCAAGTTTTAACGGAGAAATATGCAGGTGTGGAAACTTCACATCGACATCAGCTCCACTACAGCCTGAACTTCTGTCGGATTACAGAGGGTTTAGCGATATAACATATTTTCCCGCTGAAATATCACAATATTAACCATTGGACCTTTAATGAACTAAAGGAATATCAACACATTAATGTAGGCAACTCCTCTGATGGTCAAATCTGAGTGAAAGTTGTTGTTTCTGCCAAAAAATGGAATCTAACACAATCACAACAGATAGACCAGCTAACCAATCAGAGCAGCTCTGGTTTCAGACAGAGGGTGAAAAGAGGTGCTGCAGCACAGGCAGTGTGAGAACAATACAGAGCTTTCTGAACATTACAACATGGAGAGCTCCAGAATAATGATGTGTTAAAGTCTGAGCTGCATGTGGACAGAAAACGGACAACATGTTCTCTCCTAATAAAGTAGCACACAGTCTGATCAGGTCTATTTAAACGTTAATGCTTCAGAGTGTCCTCAACGTGTTTGTCCATGAACTCCTGGGGTGAACTGGGGTGATTTAAGGTTGAAAACATAAATAATAAAGACCAAGAGGACGGTGATATTCTAAAAAAAGCTATTTTCCTTTCTGAGAAAAGATTCGAAAAACAGACAGGAGATGAATGAGCTGGCTCCAAACATTTTGGTTTGTAAAGATAGTGGGACATGACCCTAAAGTGACACCTTCACAATGTTTGGTCCAAACCTCAACATTGTTACTAAAAAATAAACGTTACAAACATTATAGGCCTATAGGAGGAAAAAAGGCAAATCTGGAATCATCAATTGTTATTTTTATACCCAACAATTATCTTAAAAGCTGCTTTCAGTCAAACTATGATCACTTTATCCGTGAAGTAACTACAGCTGTGTGTGTGTGTGTGTGTGTGTGTGTGTGTGTGTGTGTGTGTGTGTGTGTGTGTGTGTGTGTGTTACCGTATAGCGTGGTCCATGCGGGACACGGTGAGGTACGCTGCCAGGTTGGCGGTGTACGACGAACACACGATGAGCGTGAAGAGCCACCAGCTGCCCATCACGATCCTGAGAGCCACTGAGCCAATCACAGAGTCCCCTCCTACACACACACAAATAGAAGACACACACAAACACACACACACACACACACACACACACACACACACGCACACACACACACACACACACACACACACACACACACACACACACCGTAAATAACCGTGCAATATATACATCTACATTTATTACTTATCACATTACTTTCAACATGCTACACTAATGTATTTTAAATACTTGTACTGGTCCTGGATGTGTATCGAGTAAATTGTAATTTCTGCTTTTATCTTATATATTTTATGAATGAGTCTTCATTAATATTTCGCTATACGTAGCCTCTTTTCCTTTTCTGTCAGAATGTAAATCCAGTCAGACATTTGGAAAAACTTGAAGATGTTTCTCCAGTCTCCTGACTTGTTTTTATTTACCAAAATAATGCCTTGAATGTCCTTTAGTACCAAAAGTGTCTTTTTTAAATGTCCCCACTAAAATGTCCTAACTTTCAAAATAAAATCCCACTTTCAAAATATCCTCTGCACTTTTTAAAACACAACCGCCAATTCTAAAACTGTCCCTTCCTTGAAATGTCTTTCTTTTCTGAAAAATCCAGTATGTTTTCAAAATGTCCCATTCTGTGGGAGGGACAAAGCTCTTCTGATTCTGATTTAACTCCAGCCGTGATTTACAAATGTGTTCAGAGTGTTTCCAGAGAGTCCAGCTCCAGGTGTGTGTTCCTTTGACCTCTCAGGTACGGGTCGCTCTCAGTGGAAACACCTGATCCATCAGCAGGTGAGCGCCAGGCTTTAGCACTGCAAACGGAGCTAATCACATCCTGTTCGCACTAAAAGGTTTCCCAGGCAACCTGCCAGACCATAATAGGTGCAGCTGGGAAAGTGTTTTTTGTGTGTGTGTGTGTTCATGCTGGAGTGTGTTCTCATGGGTCCACCTGTGCATGTGGACGTGGAAACACATATTTCAGTGTGTGTGTGTTCTTGTATTCCTATCATTGTGAGAACCCATAAAAAAGAGGATATTTTGAGGACAGTCTTGTGGACAGTCTTTTAACATTTTTTTAAGTTTGGGGATGTCTGTAAATAATATTTAAGTTGAGTTACAATCAGCTTTTCTTTGCCATTTGTTTTAGTTTGTTTTTTAAGATCACAAACAAGGTTTCTCCCGCCATATACTTTCGCCCTGTAGGGGGATATTTTGAAGGGCGATTTTTTACAAGTTAGGAAAACTTTGCAAATTGGAGTGAACAAAAAACAGAGGTTATTAAAAACAACAGGGACATTTTGGGAAATTAAATATATTTTTGAAAAGCAAGGACTTTTTGGAAGGTGAGAAAACATGTGGAGCATATCAACAAAACAAAAGAAATACAAAATATGTGTTACACTATTATAAATTGTTCTTTTTTTAAGTACGTAAGGAAAGAAGCTTTGGAAGGTGAGTTTAAGGTAATTGTTGTGTTTTCAAGCTATTTGTGTTAAAAGTTATGAAACATAAAGAACATTTAAGAAAGTGTATGTGAATTTCTGTTATTATTTAAAGATGAATGTTTTTCACTGTTATATTAAACCTGACATGTAACTGCAGTTTGTCTTCATCTCTATCTACAAACATTACCACACAAAGACCTCCATTTGTTCCTCACAGTGACATTTCCTGCATGATCTAATCCTCCTCCTAATTCACTTAAGCACTTTAAAGTTGGATGTGCTTCTTACTAAATATTTCAGATGCTGCCGTTAATCCTCCTGTGCTTTTTGTTTGCCTCTCGTGTTGTTGTGTAATCCGTCAAACAGAAATCCCTCTTTAGATAATCTTCCCTTTCGCTGCGATCCGAGCTGATTGATTTCAGACAGAGAGCCGAGTTTAACTCTGAGAACATTTCAGACGTTTGACTTTCAGAGGAAGTTTGTATTCCAGCAGAATTACACGCATTACAAACTGAGAATCAGGAAACTCTAGACTTCCCATGAACAGAACAACAACACTAATATCATTTAGAAGCTGCAGACTTTATGCTTTAACTGAATTATAGCCTGATTATATCTGCAGGTTAACGTTTACCAAGGTTGTTCTTTGCTGGGACTTTTCTACACATTTCTGCAGGAAACTAACTTTTTAAAACGGCACAGCTTCTCAGATTTAAAATTCCAATATACTGGACATTTCTCATTTTTAATTAATTTCCTTTTTTTGCACATTCATATTTATTTTAGCATTTTTTTGCTTTTTATTTTATAGTAGTTTTCACTATAGTTCTATATTTTCTCTTATTTAATAACTTGTGTAAACTTAGTTGCCAATAGACCTGACTCCGACAGTGAGAAACATATCGAATTTTTAAACAACTGTCTCGGATAAGTGATGACATCTTTGCTCAAATTCAATGCAGCCAAGATGAATAAAGCTACTGTGTTGAATTCATGAAATAACTTGCATACATACTTGATTTTGCATTTGAAAGTAAAGCGGGAAATTACATTAGACGTGCAGAAGAAAGGAGTTTATTTTGAAATGGAAAGGACATGTGTATCTTGTTGCAATATGTTGTGCATTTTTTCTTAGAGATCTGAACCTATATAACACAGGAAAGGGAAAAACCAAAGAAATCATATTTGGGCCCCTTTAACACTATTTGCATTATGTTCCCCTCTCACCTTGATGAACGAACGCTCCGTAGACGATCCACACGGCGCTCTGCAGCGAGCCTGAACCCACCACGCCATTGGCCGGTTGTCCTTGTGGTGCATTCTGGGTAGCGGAGGAGCGTAGCGCCTGCAGGCGGTTCAGCAGGAAGATGAGCACGCCCACCACTGGGATGGCGGCGGCGATACAGGCCCACACGGCGAGGTCAAAGGGCGCGAAGAGAGAAAAGATGTTGATCTTCTCCTCCGGTTTCCTCAGCAGAATCCCCACGCTGTAGTCCAGGTAACGTTTACTGAAGTCCACCACGTTCTCACGCTCAGGGGTGATGGTGATGGCCGACACCGCAAGATCCGCCCTCTAAAGGAGGAGGAGGAGGAGGAGAGCCAATCAGAGGCAAGAAGCAGGGACAATATAAAACAGGACTTTCAGTTTCCTGTGTCTTAGCCATCAGTGGAATTACAAACTTAAGGGGTCCTAAAAGCAGTATTTACTTCTACAATATCAAACTGAGAAAATCAGCAGATCTCCAGGTTTGAGAGGCTGGAAATGGCAACTGGACTGTACTTATAAATATCGTTATCAAGTCTTTATGACACCTCAAAGCTCTTTACACACTACGAGTCATTCACCCACTTGCAGCACCACTTGCACACACACTCACACACCGTTGGCCATCGGGAGGAACTCAGGGTTCAGTATCTTGAGACTTTTTGGCATGCAAACCTACATAGATTATGAGATCTAGTTTTTACTTACTCCCTGTTTAGTACTTAATTACTTTTGGTTTTTACCTTGTTAATGAGATCTCCAATCATTCCGTTCCACGAGCCGTTGGGAAGCTGAGATCCATATTTACTGTCAGACACCTGCAGGACAGATCAATAAAGTTTATTCAGTTCATCTCAACAAGTCAGGACTTCGGTTCAACCAAAATCCTGACATCCCAATGAAGATCAACAATCGATCTTCAACGTGCCTCATGGCCTCTGTACAATACAGGTTTTGTTTCAAAGTGACACACAGAATTCACCGTCCAATCAAAAGCTTTGACAAAGACAGTGTGATATCATCTAAAGTGACTCCTGTGTGATCCAACCCTTCCTTCCCACCTGGTAGATCTCGTATTTGAAGCCGAGGATCTTGGCGAGTGCGTCGAGGACATCGATGGAGAATCCTTTGTATGTCTTGGGCTGACCCAGGATGTTTTCTGCCACCATCACGAAGGGATCCTCCTAAAGGGACACACAGGAACAGGCATTTACTGACATGGTTACATAAAATACAAAGATGACTTCTCATGTGGTCATGTTTACTTTTAAAGATGGTGCAATACAGTTTAAAGCTGCACAGGAAGTGTGTGTGTGTGTGTGTGTGTGTGTGTGTGTGTGTGTGTGTGTGTGTGTGTGTGTGTGTGTGTGTGTGTGTGTGTGTGTGTGTGTGTGTGTGTGTGTGTGTGTGTGTGTGTGTGTGTGTGTGTGTGTGTGTGTGTGTGTGTGTGTGCAGGATGAAGGTTTTAGTCGTGCTCTGTTTGTATCTGTTAGACTAATCTCTGTCCGGAGGCAAGCTGCGGACCAACGCCTCCAGAGAAATAAAATAAAGTGAAATAAAATAAAGTAAGGGGGAAACTTTTAGAACGCAGACGGAAATAAAACCTCAGCTTCTTTATTGACAGGATTTCAGTGTGAAGCTACTGGAGTGTGTGCAGTGCTGCGGAGTGTGAGATTATTTTATTACATCAATAATTGGAGGTTTTTAAAGGACTGACGGGGGAGCACACACACACACATGCACACACACACGCACACACACACACACGCACGCACACACACACACACGCACGCACACCACACACACACCACACACGTCTATTTCTGAAGTTTTCAAACTATTCTCTAACTCTAACGTTAAACTTGTTTAGTAGGATTGTGGAAGTATGTTTGGTGTTGCACATTCATGTTATTTGAGGGAGGAATTGTTATGCTTTAAAAGTCCCCTATTATACTGTTTCTCATCAGTATACCACAGCTCTCAGATATATCCAGAGCCTGTCTCTGATCATTGCAGCATTACCCATAATCCCCTATGTTTCAGCCCTGTTTCCAAAGTGCTGATTCTCTGTCTGTTACTTTAGATGAAAGTAAGGAGCCCCTCCCCACGCCCCTCTGAGAGACATTTGGTTACAAAGAACTCAATGGTGCTCTAGGAGGAGATTCAGGTGATAAGGGGGGGGGGGGTTACCTTGGTGCTGATTGGCTAATGGTTACACAAGACAACACATCGTTATGACATCATCAAGTGGCCAAAATCTGATCAGCTCATTTTCAGACAGGTTTTTATAGAAATGATCAAAAAGAGAGAGAATCTTTGTTCCTGAACCTTTCAGAGTCTCTTTCCACAGAGGGGACACATGTTGATGAAGAAGAGACATGAAGAAGAGGGGACACATGTTGATGTAGAAGAGACATGAAGAAGAGGGGACACATGTTGATGTAGAAGAGACATGAAGAAGAGGGGACACATGTTGATGTAGAAGAGACATGAAGAAGAGGGGACACATGTTGATGTAGAAGAGACATGGAGAAGAGGGGACACATGTTGATGTAGAAGAGACATGAAGAAGAGGGGACACATGTTGATGTAGAAGAGACATGAAGAAGAGGGGACACATGTTGATGTAGAAGAGACATGAAGAAGAGGAGACACATGTTGATGTAGAAGAGACATGAAGAAGAGGGGACACATGTTGATGTAGAAGAGACATGAAGAAGAGGGGACACATGTTGATGTAGAAGAGACATGAGGAAGAGGGGACACATGTTGATGTAGAAGAGACATGAAGAAGAGGGGACACATGTTGATGTAGAAGAGACATGAAGAAGAGGGGACACATGTTGATGTAGAAGAGACATGAAGAAGAGGGGACACATGTTGATGTAGAAGAGACATGAGGAAGAGGGGGACACATGTTGATGTAGAAGAGACATGAAGAAGAGGGGACACATGTTGATGTAGAAGAGACATGAAGAAGAGGGGACACATGGTGATGTAGAAGAGACATGGAGAAGAGGGGACACATGTTGATGTAGAAGAGACATGAACAAGAGGGGACACATGTTGATGTAGAAGAGACATGAAGAAGAGGGGACACATGTTGATGTAGAAGAGACATGAAGAAGAGGGGACACATGTTGATGTAGAAGAGACATGAAGAAGAGGGGACACATGTTGATGTAGAAGAGACATGAAGAAGAGGGGACACATGTTGATGTAGAAGAGACATGAAGAAGAGGGGACACATGTTGATGTAGAAGAGACATGAAGAAGAGGGGACACATGTTGATGAAGAAGAGACATGATGAAGAGGGGACACATGTTGATGTAGAAGAGACATGAAGAAGAGGGGACACATGTTGATGTAGAAGAGACATGAACAAGAGGGGACACATGTTGATGTAGAAGAGACATGAAGAAGAGGGGACACATGTTGATGTAGAAGAGACATGAAGAAGAGGGGACACATGTTGATGTAGAAGAGACATGGAGAAGAGGGGACACATGTTGATGTAGAAGAGACATGAAGAAGAGGGGACACATGTTGATGTAGAAGAGACATGAAGAAGAGGGGACACATGTTGATGTAGAAGAGACATGAAGAAGAGGGGACACATGTTGATGTAGAAGAGACATGGAGAAGAGGGGACACATGTTGATGTAGAAGAGACATGAAGAAGAGGGGACACATGTTGATGTAGAAGAGACATGAGGAAGAGGGGACACATGTTGATGTAGAAGAGACATGAAGAAGAGGGGACACATGTTGATGTAGAAGAGACATGAAGAAGAGGGGACACATGTTGATGTAGAAGAGACATGAAGAAGAGGGGACACATGTTGATGTAGAAGAGACATGGAGAAGAGGGGACACATGTTGATGTAGAAGAGACATGAACAAGAGGGGACACATGTTGATGTAGAAGAGACATGAAGAAGAGGGGACACATGTTGATGTAGAAGAGACATGAAGAAGAGGGGACACATGTTGATGTAGAAGAGACATGAAGAAGAGCATGTTGATGTAGAAGAGACATGAAGAAGAGGGGACACATGTTGATTTAGAAGAGTGTCTGGATGTGAATAAATACAGAGTAATAATAAACGTACCAGCAGAGTGACCACTTTCACGGTGACTCCCTGCATCCCGTTCTCTATCCGACTTTCCTTCAGACTGCCATTCAGACCATGAACTGAGTCCCAGGTAGCAAGCTGAGGAGGAGGAGGAGGAGGAGGAGGAGGAGGAGGAGGAGGAGGAGGAGGAGGAGGAGGAGGAGGAGGAGGAGGAGGAGGAGGAGGAGGAGGAGGAGGAGGAAGAGGAGAAGAAGAGGATTTAATATGACTATCAAAGCATTTCTTTACCAGTAAAAAACGATCATGACAGATCTTCGTGTGTCTTGAAAAGCGCTATATCAATTAAATGTATTTATTATGATGGATATATTTGTTAAGGTGTATCCGTCATGGCAACTGCTCTTCACCAATCTTTCAATCGTATTTATGACATATATTTTTGTAACAACGGACAATAGTGTAACAATCATTTCTAGCATTGTTTGTGTAAATTATTTAAATAATATTTTTGTCTTTTAAAGTTTTGTTTGTGTTTATGGGGAAGCATCTGAAAAGATAGAGCATCCACACCCACGCTCACACTGTAACATAAGAAGTGTGTGTGTGTGTGTGTGTGTGTCTGTGTCTCTGTGTGTGTGTGTGTGTCTGTGTCTCTGTGTGTGTGTGTGTGCGTGTGTGTGTGTCTGTGTATGTGTGTGTGTGTGTATGTGTGTGTGTGTGTGTGTGCATGTCTGTGTCTCTGTGTGTGTGTGCATGTGTCTGTGTCTCTCTCTGTGTGTGTGTGTGTGTGTGTGTGTGTGTGTGTGTCGGTGTCTCTGTGTGTATGTGTGTCTATATGTGTGTGTGTGTGTCTTTGTCTCTGTGTGTGTGTGTGGGTGTATGTGTGTGTATGTGTGTGTGTGTGTCTATGTGTGTGTGTGTGTGTCTTTGTCTCTGTGTGTGTGTGTGTGGGTGTATATGTGTGTGTGTGTGTGTGTGTGTGTGTGTGTGGGTCTGTGTATGTATGTGTGTGTGTTTGTGTATGTGTGTGTCCCTGTGTGTGTGTGTGTGCGTGTGTCTATGTGTATGTCTCTGTGTGTGTGTGTGTGTGTGTGTCTCTGTGTGTGTGTATGCCTGTCTCTGTGTGTGTGTGTGTGTGTGTGTGTGTGTGTGTGTGTGTGTGTGTGTGGAGAAGTGTGTGTGTGAGCGTGTGTGGATAAGTGTGTGTGTGTGTGTGTCTCTGTGTGTGTGTGTGTGTGTGTGCGTGTGTGTGTGTGTGTGCGTGTGTGTGTGTGTGTGTGTGTGTGTGTGTGTGTGTGTGTGTGTGTGTGTGTGTGTGTGTGAGGAAACAAAGCAACAGGCAGAGGAACCGTCATTAAACCGACGCCTCGCAGCTCTCAGGATTCACACGTCCCAGAGCGGACAAAGACACGAGTACAGTGAGTACAGCGAGTACAGCGAGTACAGCGATTACAGCACGTCTGCAGCCAGGAGCACAAAGAGAGCCTGACCTAATTAGGGCCAGGAAATAAAACATCATGAAGAATCGCAGTGTCTCTGAAAGGCATTGTGAGTTCACTCCCTTCACACACAATGAGAACATGTGTGTGTGTGTGTGTGTGTGTGTGTGTGTGTGTGTGTGTGTGTGTGTGTGTGTGTGTTTAATGTCCTCACACATATTTCCCTCCCCTCTTCACAGGTGAATGGATCCCAGTGATGTAACTGAGGAGTAATTACTAATTATTGCTGACCAGGGAACAAAGAAAGGACCTCAACATATCCAAACTTGTGTGCAGATGTGCTGTTGTACTGTCCACCGAAGCTTATATAGACAATACAGAAACACTAGAGCCCATAATAACCTAGAAACACATGAATCCACATGAACAGATAATACAAGAGCAGAGAAACAACTTTTATTGTAAAATGTATATTTGAAGGATCTTTTGAATCTCAAATATTAAAAGTAGAGGTGAGCTAATGATGATTCCCGCCTGGTCGCAATTGGATGCAAAAAAGGATTCAAATAATAATAATAATAAAAGCTGCAAGCAGCGTTGAGCGGGTCTTTGACGTTCCGCAGGCTGTTGTCCGCACGTCGACGTCAGGCAGATGTCTCGAGGACTCGGCCGTTGGCAAACGTGGGAAGTTTCAGGCCGATCGGACAATGTCTTTGAGTTACAGCAGTAACACAAACGTTGTGTTTGATGGCTGGTGATCTGTCGCCATGGCAACGGCATATGATGACATCCCATAATATGCTTAGATGTGTTGAGGGCTGCATCGTTATCAAACCTGTGAAGTTTTGTGCCGTGTGGAGCATGTTAACTGGAGTTATGAGAAAACCGTGTTTCACGGCGACCATTTTGTTACCATAGCAACGACATTTTACGAAATCTCAAAAGTGACACACATATATCTCGAAGGCTTGACGGTTAGCACACATGTGAAGTTTGAATAGTTTTGGACCATTTACACAGGACTTATAGCAATATCGTGCTTAACGGTGAGGGGTGTGTTGCCTTGGAACAGCTTTTGGGGAAAACTCACTATTGTCATATTGAGGTGTTGAGGGCCAGACCATTAGCCATCATCTGAAGTCTGGTGCCGTTTGGACGATTTTCCATTGAATTAGGAGAACACCGTGTTTCATGGCGAGGGATCTGTCGCCATGGCAACGGCATATGATGACATCCCATAATTCTAGTAGAGCTGTTGAGGGCCGGATTAGGAGACATCATATGAAGTGTGGTGGCGTTTGGAAGATTTTCCATTGAATTAGGAGAACACCGTGTTTCATGGTGAGGGATGCGTTGTCATGGAAACGGCATATGATGACATCCCATAATTGACATAGAGCTGTTGAGGGCCGGACCATTAGCCCTCATATGAAGTCTGGTGCAGTTTGGACGATTTCCCATTGAATTACGACAACACTAGCTTTGTTGGCGAGGGACGCGTTGCCATGGCAACGGCATATGAGGACATCCCATAATTGACATAGAGCTGTTGAGGGCCGGACCATTAATGATAGTCTGAAGTCTGGTGCTGTTTGGACGATTTTCCATTGAATGACAACAACATGGTATTTTTTGGCGAAGGATGCGTTGCCATGGCAACGACATATGATGACATCCCATAATTTGCATAGAGCTGTTGAGGGCCGGAGCGTTAACTGTCATGTGAAGTCTGGTGCTGTTTGGACGATTTTCCATTGAATTACAACAACATGGTCTTTTTTGGAGAATGATGCGTTGCCATGGCAACGACATATGATGACATCCCATAATTTGCATAGAGCTGTTTAGGGCCGGAGCATTAACTGTGATGTGAAGTCTGGTGGCGTTTAGAAGATTTTCCATTGAATTACAACAACATGGTATTTTTTGGCGAACGATGCGTTGGCATGGCAACGACATATGATGACATTCCATAATTTGCATATAGCTGTTTAGGGCCGGAGCATTAACTGTGATGTGAAGTCTGGTGGCGTTTGGAATATTTTCCATTGAATTACAACAACATGGTATTTTTTGGCGAACGATGCGTTGCCATGGCAACGACATATGATGACATCCCATAATTTGCATAGAGCTGTTGAGGGCCAGGGCATTAACTGTCATCTGAAGTCTGGTGCAGTTTGGACCATTTTCCATTGAATTAGGACAACACCAGGTTTATTGGCGAGGGATCTGTCGCCATGGCAACGGCACATGAGGACATCCCATAATTAACATAGAGCTGTTGAGGGCCGGACCATTAATGATAGTCTGAAGTCTGGTGCCGTTTAGACGATTTTCCATTGAATTACGACAACACCAGGTTTATTGGCGAGGGACGCGTTGCCATGGCAACGGCATATAAGGACATCCCATAATTGACATAGAGCTGTTGAGGGCCGGACCATTAATGATAGTCTGAAGTCTGGTGACGTTTGGACATTTTTCCATTGAGTTAGGACAACACCGTGTATCATGGCGAGGGACGCGTTGCCATGGAAACGGCATATGATGACATCCCATAATTGACATAGTGCTGTTGAGGGCCGGACTAGGAGCCATCATATGAAGTCTGGTGGCGTTTGGAAGATTTTCCATTGAATTACAACAACATCGTGTTTTTTGGGGAAGGATGCGTTGCCATGGAAACGGCATACGGTGAGATTTCAGATTTCACGTAGAGCTGTTGAGGCATGGACCGGTGATATAAAAGTGAAGATTGGGGGACGATGGGACCGTGTCCATTGGAGTTACAGCGACAACGTTGTTTATGGCGAAGGATCCGTCGCCATGGTAACGCCAAATTAAGTAACATCAGATTTGACCTAGCGCTGTTCATGGCTGTAGTGTTAACCATCATGTGAAGTTTGGTGGCGTTTTGAGTATGTCAGTTTGAGTTATGACATCATCGTGTTCCATGGCGAGGGACCGCCTAGCATCGAGCGAACGCGAACTTTGGCAACAAATAACGGCTATGCCGTTTGAAAGTTAAAAAAACTACGTGATAACAATTTGCCGCCCATGTCTCGAGATAATACCGGACGAATTTGGAGTCGTTCGGATAAAGTCCCGATCGCGACACAACATTCAAAATGGCCGACTTCCTGTACGTTATTTTATACCCCTCCAAGAGGCTTTTTGGTTCGTCTCTGCACCCTAGATATGCGTAGCGAGTTTCGTTCGTTTACGTGAAAGTTAAAGTAGGGGGAGTTAACGTTAAAAATTGAAGTGGGCGTGGCCTACGCAATTTTTGACGCAAAGTTCCGGAACCAATTACACATTGCAATTTTGTCACGTTTTTACGCGCCTGCAAAATTTAGTGAGTTTTCACATATGTTGCGGAGCTCAAAAGTGCGTTACAAGAGTTCAAATAATAATCAGAAGAATAACAAATAATCGGTCCAATCTCAATAATGTGCGATTTAACATGGAGGTGGGCTACGCCTCACTGTAGGCCGTACGGGCATGATTTAGGCCACTTTTAATGGGCTTTTGCCCCTCTTTTTCCCTGTTTTTGGTGGGTTGTGCATGGTTATCGCTCGCTTCGCGAGCGACTACATTGATCGTAACGATATCAATTATGCGAGTTGCAGTCACGTGGGCTCACGCGGCCTATTAGCCGTCATGATTTCCGAACCTTTTCTGTGATTTTGCCGGTCGATTTCCCTGTTTTGGGTGTTTTTCGCAGGTTTTCGGTCGCTGCGCGACCGATTTCAATAGGGTCTTCGCCGACCTAGGTCTCAGACCCTAATAATAATAATAATAATAGAATAAACCCTGTATTAGAAGTATATCTATTTACTCAAAACGTTTTAAAATAAATTCATATATTCCTTACAATTCAATTTAAATCATGTTCCTAGGTTTCAGTAAATAGAGGAGCTTATTTCACTAATAAATGCAGCAGAGTCAACTTTAATGCAGGGGTGTCAAACTCAAGGCCCGGGGACCAAATCCGGCCCGTGACTTCATTTTCTGCGGCCCCACAAGAGCTTGCAAAGAATATAATATGTGTATTATACGGTTACATGATGATTTACAGAAGCACGTTGCCCATAAACTACATGTCCCACAATGCATCTCAAATTTCACGTTTCTTTCTCAGAATTTGACTTTTTTTTCTTCAAAATATGCCTTTTTTGTTAGAATTTGACTTTTTCTCAGAATAAGATGTTTTTTTCAAAACGTCGCTTTTCTTAAAAATGTTACTTTTCCAGAATTCAGCTTTTCTTTTTAAATCATTTTGTCACATTCTCACCGAAGAGACTTGCAATTATTTGCCGTAGACTTCTGCTTTCAGACGTAGTTAATTATGAAGTTATTACCCTATCCGATAATAATCCAATGCAGAGGCAGTAATGTTATATAATACATTATTTTATAGATATTAAATATTTATATAGTCTTAAAGTTACAACCGGCCCTTTGAGTGCAACCATAATTCCAATGTGACCCGCGATGAAATTGAGTTCGACACCCCTGCTTTAAAGTATTTCATCTCAAATGTCAAGTTAGAGCCATTCCCCTTTTGATTATTGCGTCAACAATATATACAAAATACAACGTTCACAATTGGATGCAAAAAAGCGATTCAAATAATACAAATAATGTAATATTTAGATTCTGGCGTCAACAACACTGCAATATATATTTCTGTGTCACTTCAGCTTTTTTCTGCCTCAACTGTTGAACCATAAGCACGGGAGGAGAGGAATATCATGTAGTGCGAGTATACATGTTTATTTAGACTTTAGAGCGACAGCAAACCTTACAGTCACAGCACAGATTGGATTAATGTCGTAGCAATAAAATAAACAGACTATTTTAAGTCTGACTCAAGTTTGGTGGTTCCCTAAATGTCATATGAATCTAATATTTGTGGATTTGGAGGCTTCAAATGTTAACTGCTCAGTAAACAATGTGATTAACTATCAGAGTGTCATGTAGTGTGGTTTAATTTGAATAAACAATATATATATATAACATCTTATTGTGTAACTTTAGCCTGTTACTCTGAAGTGATTCCCTCCAGTCTTTCCTCTGTGCTGCACCATGCTAACACTGATTAGCACATCGTTAGCATGCAATCATCGAAGAAAACCTCGATCTTCAGAGGTGGGAAGTAGTGGAGTACAAATACGTTGTTGCTGTACTTAAGTACATGTGTCTGGTATCAGTACTTTACTCCACTACTTATTTTTCTGACGACTTTTTACTTTGACTTCTTACATGTTGAACTCAAATACCTGTACTTTCTACTTCTTACATGTTGAACTCAAATACCTGTACTTTCTACTTCTTACATGTTGAACTCAAATACCTGTACTTTCTACTTCTTACATTTTGAACTCAAATACCTGTACTTTCTACTTCTTACATGTTGAACACAAATACCTGTACTTTCTACTTCTCACATGTTGAACTCAAATACATGTACTTTCTACTTCTTACATGTTGAACCCAAATACCTGTACTTTCTACTTCTTACATGTTGAACTCAAATACCTGTACTTTCTACTTCTTACATGTTGAACCCAAATACCTGTACTTTCTACTTCTTACATGTTGAACTCAAATACCTGTATTTTCTACTTCTTACATGTTGAACCCAAATACATGTACTTTCTACTTCTTACATGTTGAACTCAAATACCTGTATTTTCTACTTCTTACATGTTGAACTCAAATACCTGTACTTTCTACTTCTTACATGTTGAACACAAATACCTGTACTTTCTACTTCTTACATGTTGAACACAAATACCTGTATTTTCTACTTCTTACATGTTGAACACAAATACTTGTACTTTCTACTTCTTACATGTTGAACACAAATACCTGTACTTTCTACTTCTTACATGTTGAACACAAATACCTGTACTTTCTACTTCTTACATGTTGAACACAAATACTTGTACTTTCTACTTCTTACATGTTGAACTCAAATACCTGTACTTTCTACTTCTTACATGTTGAACACAAATACCTGTACTTTCTACTTCTTACATGTTGAACTCAAATACCTGTACTTTCTACTTCTTACATGTTGAACACAAATACCTGTACTTTCTACTTCTTCCATGTTGAACTCAAATACCTGTACTTTCTACTTCTCACATGTTGAACTCAAATACCTGTACTTTCTACTTCTTACATGTTGAACACAAATACCTGTACTTTCTACTTCTCACATGTTGAACTCAAATACCTGTACTTTCTACTTCTCACATGTTGAACTCAAATACCTGTACTTTCTACTTCTTACATGTTGAACTCAAATACCTGTACTTTCTACTTCTTACATGTTGAACTCAAATACCTGTACTTTCTACTAGTTACATGTTGAACACAAATACCTGTACTTTCTACTTCTTACATGTTGAACTCAAATACCTGTACTTTCTACTTCTTACATGTTGAACACAAATACCTGTACTTTCTACTTCTCACATGTTGAACTCAAATACCTGTACTTTCTACTTCTTACATGTTGAACTCAAATACCTGTACTTTCTACTTCTTACATGTTGAACACACATACCTGTACTTTCTACTAGTTACATGTTGAACACAAATACCTGTACTTTCTACTTCTTACATGTTGAACTCAAATACCTGTACTTTCTACTTCTTACATGTTGAACTCAAATACCTGTACTTTCTACTTCTTACATGTTGAACTCAAATACCTGTATTTTCTACTTCTTACATGTTGAACCCAAATACCTGTACTTTCTACTTCTTACATGTTGAACTCAAATACCTGTACTTTCTACTTCTTACATGTTGAACTCAAATACCTGTACTTTCTACTTCTTACATGTTGAACACAAATACCTGTACTTTCTAATTCTTACATGTTGAACCCAAATACCTGTACTTTCTACTTCTTACATGTTGAACACAAATACCTGTACTTTCTACTTCTTACATGTTGAACACAAATACTTGTACTTTCTACTTCTTACATGTTGAACTCAAATACCTGTACTTTCTACTTCTTACATGTTGAACACAAATACCTGTACTTTCTACTTCTTACATGTTGAACACAAATACTTGTACTTTCTACTTCTTACATGTTGAACACAAATACCTGTACTTTCTACTTCTTACATGTTGAACACAAATACCTGTACTTTCTACTTCTTACATGTTGAACAAAATACTTGTACTTTCTACTTCTTACATGTTGAACTCAAATACCTGTACTTTCTACTTCTTACATGTTGAACACAAATACCTGTACTTTCTACTTCTTACATGTTGAACTCAAATACCTGTACTTTCTACTTCTTACATGTTGAACACAAATACCTGTACTTTCTACTTCTCACATGTTGAACTCAAATACCTGTACTTTCTACTTCTTACATGTTGAACACAAATACCTGTACTTTCTACTTCTTACATGTTGAACCCAAATACCTGTACTTTCTACTTCTCACATGTTGAACTCAAATACCTGTACTTTCTACTTCTCACATGTTGAACTCAAATACCTGTACTTTCTACTTCTTACATGTTGAACTCAAATACCTGTACTTTCTACTTCTTACATGTTGAACTCAAATACCTGTACTTTCTACTAGTTACATGTTGAACACAAATACCTGTACTTTCTACTTCTTACATGTTGAACTCAAATACCTGTACTTTCTACTTCTTACATGTTGAACACAAATACCTGTACTTTCTACTTCTTACATGTTGAACTCAAATACCTGTACTTTCTACTAGTTACATGTTGAACACAAATACCTGTACTTTCTACTTCTCACATGTTGAACTCAAATACCTGTACTTTCTACTTCTTACATGTTGAACTCAAATACCTGTACTTTCTACTTCTTACATGTTGAACTCAAATACCTGTACTTTCTACTTCTTACATGTTGAACTCAAATACCTGTACTTTCTACTTCTTACATGTTGAACTCAAATACCTGTACTTTCTACGTCTTACATGTTGAACTCAAATACCTGTACTTTCTACTTCTTACATGTTGAACTCAAATACCTGTACTTTCTACTTCTCACATGTTGAACTCAAATACCTGTACTTTCTACTTCTTACATGTTGAACCCAAATACCTGTACTTTCTACTTCTTACATGTTGAACTCAAATACCTGTACTTTCTACTTCTTACATGTTGAACCCAAATACCTGTACTTTCTACTTCTTACATGTTGAACTCAATACCTGTACTTTCTACTTCTTACATGTTGAACTCAAATACCTGTACTTTCTACTTCTTACATGTTGAACCCAAATACCTGTACTTTCTACTTCTTACATGTTGAACTCAAATACCTGTACTTTCTACTTCTTACATGTTGAACTCAAATACCTGTACTTTCTACTTCTTACATGTTGAACTCAAATACCTGTACTTTCTACTTCTTACATGTTGAACTCAAATACCTGTACTTTCTACTTCTTACATGTTGAACTCAAATACTTGTACTTTCTACTTCTCTCATTTCCCAAACAGCTGGTTCCTTTAGTCTGAATGTGTGTTTGATGCGTGATCATTATTCTTTAGAGTCATTGCGTGCCTATTGATTTGAACACGATCCGTGTATCCATCATTTCCTGGTCTTCTCTAAAGAAGAGGGACCAATGGAAACGTTGTCATGTTGCCGTTGTTCAGCATGGAAACATTCATTAGCTAACAATGACATTATTGTTCTATTAATATAAAGGGAGGTCAGGTACTCTTTAAAACAGCTGCTAGCTATGGGTACTTTCTACTGAAGTACACTTCAAAGCCTCTTTATTTTCACTTGAGGAAAGAAGTTTAGTCAGTACTTCTACTTTCACCAGAGTATTTTTAAACACGAGTATCTGTACTTCTACTTGAGTACAGGATGTGTACTTCTGTATCTCATGTGATCGTGCAGTCATGTGACCCTGTGTGTTGTTCACAGCAGGAACTGACAGCATGTTGGGATTAACACCGTGACTAACTCTCTCTGTCAGAGATAACACAGCGTTAACATTTACTGTCAACCACAATGAAGCAGAGCGTGCTTTTATCAGCCGCCGCTAATGTGAAAACAACCCGCTTTATTGTTGTGATTTATTTTACATTGATGCATGAAACTGTACATTAAAGCGATTAGTTTAATTATGGAACAGCAACAACAAGAGAGAGAGGGCTTCATGTGTGATTAACTCAGATTCTCTCCTAATGGACGAGTTCTTTAGAAACGACGCTGAATGGATTTAATGTGAAAGCACCACCTAATAATATGTGTGTGAACAGATGCATTCACAGCGCTGCTACGCAACGTGTGCATTAACAAATACGCTTTACTGGGGAACGCCTGGTGGGAAAAACAAGCGCCCTTAAACTCAAAGTGAAATTGCAGGTTTCAGTATTTTACTCCTTTTGTGGTATTTAACAAGGTTCAAGTGACGATACATATCAGCCGTAAAGAGCACTACAGGTTACCATTTCATAGAGATGTATAGAGCTTTCATTGTATAGACGTCTATGAGAAAATGTTCCTAATGTGTCTGTGTGTGTGTGTGTGTGTGTGTGTGTGTGTGTGTGTGTGTGTGTGTGTGTGTGTGTGTGTGTGTGTGTGTGTGTGTCTCTGTGAGTGTCTCTGAGTGTGTATGTGTGTGTGTGTGTGTGTGTGTGTGTGTGTGTGTGTCTCTGTGAGTGTGTGTGTGTGTCAGTCAATCAAAGTTTATTTATAGCCCAATATCACAAATGTTATATTTCTCTCAGTGGTCTTCACAGTTTGTACAGAATATCAGTATGACAATACGACACCCTCTGTCCTCAGACCCTCTGTCCTCAGACCCTCTGTCCTTAGACCCTCTGTCCTTAGACCCTCTGACCTTAGACCCCCTGTCCTTAGACCCTCTGTCCTTAGACCCTCTGTCCTTAGACCCTCTGACCTTAGACCCCCTGTCCTTAGACCCTCTGACCTTAGACCCTCTGACCTTAGACCCCCTGTCCTTAGACCCTCTGTCCTTAGACCCTCTGACCTTAGACCCTCTGTCCTCAGACCCTCTGACCTTAGACCCCCTGTCCTTAGACCCCCTGTCCTTAGACCCTCTGTCCTCAGACCCTCTGTCCTTAGACCCTCTGTCCTTAGACCCTCTGTCCTCAGACCCTCTGTCCTTAGACCCTCTGTCCTTAGACCCCCTGTTCTTAGACCCTCTGTCCTCAGACCCTCTGTCCTTAGACCCTCTGTCCTCAGACCCTCTGTCCTCAGACCCTCTGTCCTTAGACCCTCTGTCCTCAGACCCTCTGTCCTCAGACCATCTGTCCTTAGACCCTCTGTCCTTAGACCCTCTGTCCTTAGACCCCCTGTCCTCAGACCCTCTGACCTTAGACCCTCTGTCCTTAGACCCTCTGTCCTCAGACCCTCTGTCCTTAGACCCTCTGTCCTTAGACCCTCTGTCATCAGACCCTCTTTCCTTAGACCCTATGTCCTTAGACCCTCTGTCCTTAGACAATCTGTCCTTAGACCCTCTGTTCTTAGACCCTCTGTCCTTAGACAATCTGTCCGTAGACCCTCTGTCTTTAGACCCTCTGTCCTCAGACCCTCTGTCCTTAGACCCTCTATCCTTAGACCCTCACATCGTACAAGGAAAAACTTCCGGAGAAAACCCCACACACAACATCGTTTCTGCAGGCTTTACTTTCTGAACAATTGTTTCTAGAGGCAAACAAACCAAGATGAGTTAGAGATGAGAGGAACAGGAGGGGGCGTGATGGAGAGTAAATGGAGATGAGGAAGAGGAGGACAGGAAAGGAAAGAAAGAGGGAGCGTTTCTTTAATAATCATGGAGCTATTCTCAGCCTCGCTGTCCTTTAGATGATCTCAATGTGAGAGAGTGGGGGAGTTCTTCATCACATCAATTAACGCCGGCTCTTTTTCTTAAGCTTCTTTCTGTCTCATTGAACTGTTGAACCAGAAGATAAGAACGACCACCAGACCAACGGGAGGAGAGGGACATCATGTAGCACGAGTATACATGCTTATTTATTACCACAACTAAGGCTTCAGAGCGACAGTAAACCTTACAGTTAAAGCACAGATTGGATTAATGTCGTAGCATTAAACTAAATAGACTATGTTGAAGTCTCACTCATGTTTGGTGGTTCCCTAAATGTGATATTTGGGGGTTTAGAGCTTTAGGCAACATTTACAAAGAGTAAACCCCCTCCAAACAGGTCTTATGCCTTCTATACTTCCTTACATGCAATCCTTTAAAAGTCAAGTCTATGAGAAAATGTTATTTTCCATGTCCACCAGACCACTAGACCACCAGACCACCAGACCACTAGACCACCAGACCACTAGACCACCAGACCACTAGACCACCAGACCACCAGACCACCAGACCACTAGACCACCAGACCACCAGACCACCAGACCACCAGACCACCAGACCACCAGACCACCAGACTACTAGACCACTAGATCACCAGACTACTAGACCACTAGACCACCAGACCACTAGACCACTAGACCACCAGACCACTAGACCACCAGACCACCAGACCACTAGATCACCAGACCACTAGACCACTAGACCACCAGACCTCCAGACCTCCGGACCACCAGACC
>NW_022991139.1:0-53984 GCF_902827175.1 Gymnodraco acuticeps
TCCTTCCTTCCTTCCTTCCTATTTTGATAATCTACCAGATAGTGGCAATATTACATTTGGTCTCTTATTGCTAAAGGTTTTTTGTTTATTTGCTCACAAGCAAGCCTTAAACAAGTCCAACTTCTTCTCCATCGCGCAGAAAACCGTTCATCAAAAAAATGTTGATGACGTCCAAAATATCCACCACGCCCCGCCCTGCTTGGCAGTGGTTTTAGTAATTCAATTGTTTACCTGTTATGTGTTCTATCTGTCTATCAAATTAATCAGACAGCGACGTGATGCCATCAGCTGTGATGGTTAAGTAGTTCCACTTGTGTGGGTTGCGTGTTTTACTTAGCGTGACATGTTTGTTTGGTCTGTTCTTGCTTACCCTTTAGCCATGAGTTGGGCATTACTTCCTTAATTCTCTGCACTAAATATGAAACAAATGATAAAAGTGAAAAAGTATTACATAACAAAATACAGCTTCCAGGGCTTAAAAAGAGCGAAGGGAATAAAAAAATTGCACGGACATTTTTTTAAGTGTCACAAAAACCTTGTGAAACAGCCTAGCATCTAATCAGAGACTTTTGTCTGTGTTGTGTGTAAGATAAAGACACAATTGCACCCTTTTTAAAGAAAGATAAAATGAAAAATAATTTAAAATCAATAGTTTGGGCAGTGTATTTTTTTGTTGTGTTGTGTGTGTAATTTAGTTCCGGTACAGCAGCGAAGAGACGCAGAGAAGAGTTAGCTCTAACGACGGGAGGCAGAGCCTGGGAGACGTGTTTGTATGTTGTATAGTTTTATTGATTACACTGATTTTAAAGCTGCCCTATTTTATAATGCAGGACTTTTGTAACATTGATAAAAATAAGGAAAAACTAGTGTCGTGAATTTTCTGATTGTTTGTATCGAGGCCACATTACTAGAACTTGTTTGGTTTGTTTCTTGGAACTGGATTTAAGTTGAAAACTTTCCAGTTTCATTATTTTCTTCTTTATTTGCTTTCCTTTTATATGTATTTAAGAACATTTCCTCTGTTGATGGTATAGTATATTCCTGTACTTCAAAAGTATAGGGCGCTGTGGTGATAAGACCATTGTAAATGGATGTTACAGTATGCTGTATGTTTTGAAGGTTATTTGTTGCATTAGTGTTGATGAACCTACATCTTTTGAGGAAGATTGGGAAGAAGAGCAAGTGTTTTTTATGCATTTAAAATGGTAGTTTTAGGCAGGAGACAGCCAAAGGATGCCCCTGCTATAAATGCATCTAGGCATCTTTTTTTGTGTTCACCATTCCATGCCAGAAAATAAACAGCTTGATTATGCAACATGATATTTTTCTTTTCCATCTGTTTCTTTCTTCACTGGCCCAAAAGATCACCTCCTCCTCCTCCTCCTCTTCCTCTTCCTACTCCTCCAGCCCCCTCTAAGCCTGGAGGTCCACTTGGATCTCCCCCATCCTCACATCCTCTGCTGCTCTTCACTGCATTACATTCATGGAGCAGGATAAAGGGCTGAGGGAGGGCAGGTCACCAGGATAAGGGACACTTCAAGTGTGGTCAGAGTGGCTGTTCATGTCTACAATCCTGTTCAGTTGTATGGCTTTAATCACAAAAGCAGATCTTGTTTGTTAACTCTATGAATGTTCTGATGTGAACATTGCAGTGTTCCACCCACATGGGAGGAACACTTGAATCTCTGCTGCCGCTCTTTTAGACATCTGTCCAGGACTACACTGGATGTGTTGATTCACAGCTAGTGCTGCAACCAACAATCATTTTCCTCATAGAGTCAGTTAACTATCATTGAAGACAACAAAGGACATTTTACTTTACAACATAATCATTAATAAACACACTTTCTTTTTTACAAATCTCAATACACAATCAATTAGGATACACATGCAGGTTGGACAAAAATAAAAACAATTTGACAGCAGTTGCAACTACAAATAAATGTGGCTTTACACAGGCAGTAAAGAGGGCTGTATTGATTGAAACTCGAGCATATCTGTTATACCAGATGCCCAAGAGGCTGGAATAAAGGTTCTCCAAAGATACTCAACAACATATTTGTGTGTCTTTAGGTCAAAGAAGGGTGTTAGGGTTAGGCAGTCTCAAAACAGAAAAAGCAAAAAACCGTATTAAAGGAGTATTAGAGAAACAGTGAACACATGTCTGTGATCTACTGTAAACTAAATATGTTGCAGCCTCAAAACAAACGTGTAGACACACTTTCAAAAACCATCTGCATTCCTGACACACCCATGTTGTTTTCCCCAAATTGTTTCAAACCTCCATAATTCTAGTGAATGCAAAGATACCGAATAAGGTATTGAAAAAATCAAACAGTGGAAGAAGGCAACAAATGAGCAACAACTCCTATCACACTGGAATGAGACTTATTGAAGTGAAGGCTTTGAAGAGTCCCAGCTCAGGGTGATGGGGGTGATAGAGGCTGTGGAGGCCCTGAGTGTGTAGCTCACTACACCCAGTTCACCTCATCCACAAAACCAACAGCAGACACACAAAGCCGAGGCTCAGAGAGCAACAAGGCCTTAAGGCCGATCTGCTGCACCAAGCATCTGAACCAACACAGCAGCATCATGCTAACTCACAGCAGCAGGGACCTGTTCAGACACTCAACCACTCTGAGCCTCTGAATCCTGCAGCTTCCACCCTTCACCCTGCATTTAGAAAACTCTGACCTTAAGCTTGTCAAACTAGTATAATGAGCCAGAGCTGGAGTCAACGACTGTCTTAGTAATTTCCAAGGATTTTTCGATTTTGCCTTCGAGGAATTCTGCCGCTCCAATAGGAAACAGGGTTGAATAAAGGCTACGTTTTTGTGCTAACGCCTTATTTGTCTTCACGTTTGTCCAAATGATCTGGGGCAGAGATTAACCACCTCACCACCACCTGAGCAATATCCATCAGACCAGAGTCTGTGGCTTGGATGGTGTTGGGAAGTAATCAAACTGAAACGGCTTGAACGTGAAGAAGGGCAGAATTCTTCAGGCTTTAGACCGGGGTATTTTTAGTCCACCTAATCACTTTAAAGACCTGAGTATGTGAGTTCATAGCGATGCTGAACATGTAGCACTGGTAGAACAATCGTTTAAAGATCGGGGAGAGCTTCAGTGACACCTGAAATCTGCTTGCAGCAGCTTTTATTCACTCTAGACAGAATGAAAACAGCGCCAGTTCCACTGTTGTCTCTGGCACCAGAACGGAGCAGAAGGAAGACATCCTCTAGCACGACAAGCTGGGCAAATGAGGATAAATGGCATCATTTTAGTGAGATGAAGAAAAGTCATTGCAAAAGGACGAAGGTAACACTGAAGCTGCTCTCCAGTGCTCGACTGTAATGAACTACAGTGTCATTGCTCATTTACAAAGATATGTATTTATCATATTGCAAAACCATTACATGGTGCTAAGTGTTAATCAAGCCACTGAATGGCAGGCTAGCTGGAAAATGTGACAATTTGAATTTACTGTACTATCATGCTTCCTGACAAAGTATCAAAGCATAGCAGTCTAATCTGCATGAGAACTATGCACTGACGAAAAAACAAACATCCACACGTGCACGCAGCTCACTGAGTGTGCCTGTCCACGTCGACTTTGGTATATAACTGTCCACCTCTGCCTTCTTTTACGATCAGTCCATCGTTTCCAGATCCCAGCTTCTATGGACCGAACAAGTTATAAAAAAATCTGAAATATACATTTAAAACAAACCAGCATATTACATTATATTGAAAAAGATTCAAATGTAGTGCCTGTGAAAACCTGTATTATAATGCTCTTCTGAATACTGAATACTGTAATTGTTTATACATTTCTGACCACCAGTAGCCTTTGCTGTTTGTCAGGCCCCTCTGATTATAGCTAATGTTCAATAATCATAAGATATAACTGCATGCTCTTCCATAATCGCCTAGTAAACTGTTACGATGACAAATGAGAAAAACATTACAAAAACCAGATTGTTATGTTACTGTTTTGGTTCCTCTCATCTTTTTTTGTACCTCTCCCTATTTGCCTCAAACCTTTTTCTGCTCACCTCTTCATCCCTTCATCCTCACACATGGGACTCTTTCATCCTGACATGAAACCCCCACCACCGTTCTTCTACTGTGTGTGGGGTTATTGTCATCGATCTGAGGGTGTGCCACCATGATGCCTGCCCCAGGCCATCAGCAGACTGCAGGGTTTCAATCTGACAATCTCCAGCTACCTTTAGACATCAGCAAACACTCGTCTGGTCCAGCCTCCCTTCCCCGTCCATTGACCAGCGAGGCTCTCCCCAGGCAGTTTCCTGCAGGAGACCGGATCGATGGCCTCAGCCGTTTTCTGCCGTGCTCAGCACTTTCCGGGAGAGAATCCCCTCCTTCCTCATCGAGCCTCCGCTGCGTCTCCCTTGGAAAGACTTCAAACAAGCTGCCGCTCATGATGAGAAAGGTCTGGAAAGAGAAAGAGGTAGCCAGCACCTGGGAGACCCCCCCCCCCCACCCTCTCTTCTCTGGGGTCGATCGGCTTGTCTAGCTCACCTCCAGTGGCTCCTCTCTGATTCCCTCTCCAGCCTGTCAATGCAGCTCAGCTCTTTGAAACACTTTGGGTTTTGTGTTGAACAGGCCGTTTTGTTAAAGGACAATGCCACTCGTTTTTTGTGAAGTTTACTTTTGTTACAGCTAAAGATTTTCCAGAGAATGCTGTAGGGTTTTACATGTATACAAATCTTTGTTGGAGGGCAGGATAATGTATAAAAGGTTTTTGTACTAGTTACAATACCAACATTTATTTGCACCCGTGACTTGCCTTAAAGGTGTTATTTAAAAGTCCTCAAATGTTAAATGCTCTTCAAACTAAAGCTCAACTGTGAAATCATGCAGGGCAGTATAATAGTCAGCCAATAACCGAAAAAAAATCACTACAGAAATTCAATGATATGATAGTAAATACATTTCACAATCAAGGAAATCAGCTACAAAATCTTGAAGTCCACCTTTTTTTAACATGTTTTTGGTTCAACACCTTTAATAAGGTCTGTGGTTAACACAAGCTAAAGAGATTTGCACCTTTTGTTCTAAAACATAAAATACATCAGTAACCATTCCGCCTTTATCTTAGCGGTGGTGATGTGCACTCATACTGTATATAGCCTAATGTTACCTTTATTTGCACCGACTGCATTTACGCTTAAAAAATCACAGAGTTCTGTTTATATGTGGGAAGTATCCAACACAGTCTCACGGCTTTTCATGTTATAGTCACAAAATTAATCTATTGATTCGTGTTCACCAACACGATTTCCCCATATTTTTCGTGTCACACAGAACGATTTTAAAAGCAATGTAAATAATAACAAATTAGAAGGAAAAAGAGATTTAAAAAATACAGATTTCAGTATTCTGACAGAGAACGATTTTATGGCGCGTTTCCACTGCAGCGTGGAGCTCGCTTTAAGCGTGCCGAGCCGTGCGGGGCCCGTTTTTGGTTGCGTTTCCACTTGGCCTAGTACCGGCTAGCGGGTCCTAATTCACAGTTTTTCTGGCCCCATCAAATCGTGGTTCTAGGGCCAGGAACAACCAGGCTGAGTCGGGCTGAGTATGCTAAACTAGAGAGAGAATCGCTGGCAAGGGGGCTACAACTACAAAAAGATGAACATATTTGACCGTGATTTAATTGTAATACACATTTCAAAATGATGCCGAAGTAACAACATACTGATACCGGTTAGTAAAAACCATGAATTAATGCTTTGACAAGTCTGCAGACCCTTTTAAAATGCGTGTTTTCTAAATGGAGCTTGGCTAAGCTAACGTTATATATGCTCCGACCGTCCACACTCACAACAACGGCCTATACAGACATAAATAAAGCAGCGACTGTATTCGCCATGACACAGGCAGTCTGTGGTTTGTACTTGTTTAACTTTTGTCTAGTTTCTGAACAGATATGAAGAGCTGTGAGCTCTGAGTGCTAAGAGCTAACGGCTGTGTTGTTTTTCTGGGGCTCTCATTGAAGATGACGTCACGGCTCCGCCTACACTGCGTTACTATAGTAACTACCCCAGTTCCTAAACTGTAATGGAAATGCGCCATAAAGTGAGCCAGTCCTAACGAGGCCTAGCCATACCGAGCGAGGCCGAGCGAGGCTGTGTAGTGGAAATGCACCATTAGAGGCAATGTATTTCTATTGGTAGTATGTTTAGTGCCTGCACCAAATAATAACAAATTATAAGGAAACAAAGATGACAAAAAATACAGACTTCAGTATTCTGAGGCTCTGAGCCCCATTTATTTTCCTCGCGGAGGGCAAAAAAACTCAGACATTATATAATGTAAAATACAAGGGTTAGGGTTAGGCTTAGGGTAAGATATTGAAGAAAACGTTTTTATGAACCACACAGCTTCTGGTATTCCAAGATCCGACCGGACAAAAAGACGTGGTGCAGGCACGAAACACACTACCAATAGAAATACATTGCTTTTATAATCGTTCTGTGTGACACGAAAAAAAAAAAAGGGGAAAATCGTGCTGGTGAACACGAATCAATAGATTAAATGACTCTCGTGACTATAACACGAAATGCTGTGAGACTGGGTTGAAGTATCATACATGTGTGTTGTCCAAAGAGCTTATTTTCTGCTCTTTTATCGAGGGAGCCCTTGCAATGCTCACTTCTGAGTCGGCCTACATTAATATACGTCATCATTGCACCACTATTTACAGATAATGGATCAACTCAATGGTATTTCCCATAGCCTTTGGTTCAGCCCTCTGGAGGCGATGCTAACTGAAGCTAAACCCAGGACAATCTTGAGAGAGGAGAGCTTTATTCTGATCGTTCCCCCGAGCATCACCGGGCAGCAGTCTGAGTCACACATTCACATCATCTGATCTGATATGTCCCATCAACCCTTTTCACTGCCCACATCCCCACAGAAACCAGACAACATCAATCATCCTCACCACAACCGGTTTTGTTCCTCCATCGCCTCCTGACCATCACCCCCACCTCCATGCTTACCCAGAACTGACTTAAACCTTGTGCCTCTACAACTCTTTTATGGAACATGGCGGTGTTTTCTGCCGCCGTTGCACCGATCCACGACCTGGTGTCAAACTTTTGTTCAATGTTAACTAGTTTCCATTAGTTGTTTTCGTTGCCATTGTTGTCCATCCTCTGTGTTCTGAAGATGCGAGTTTACACTGACTTCTCTGACTGTCAGTTCTTCTGCGTCACTTTTTTGTTGTTGTTTTTTTATGTTCTTCCCTTCTGTTGAACTGGTAAAGTGTTGGCCAATTTCTCTCGGCCCCATTAGTGAATCCATGTCCACGCAGACTCAATTTACTGGAAGCAAGATGTGCATTTCCTATGCAACAATGACAAAAAATAAAGATGCTAATGCTCTATCGACCGTCTCTCTGAGTGTCTTTGAGTTGGAATTTTGTTTTTACTAGGTTTTTTGGTTTTGAGATTATCGATATTAGAATCATTCGATTATCTTTTTAGATACATGAAAACATCATGAGAAATCAGTAAAGTTAGACTGCAGACAGCCTGGTAAATGACTTTATTTGCAGTCAGATGCTCCCCTGGCCTGGCCTGTTGTTACCTTGGCTCTATGGAGATCAAAGTCTGTTTGTGTGATGTTGCTTGAATTCTAGGCAGAGTGAGACTTCTGTATCAGTCTGTGTTTGATCTGCGTTGTTAAAAACACTCTCACCCCCAAAACACACCAGGAGCGTCTGCGTCGTGTTACGGCCGCGCCGCGGCGGTCGTAAGGATCGCGGCCACTCTAGTCAATGGGTGCTATTACACCACACGCGCCGTGTTACGGCTCAGACGCGTCCCAGAAGCGGCTCGGCGCAGCGCTTCTCTAAAATTAGGATGAATCCTATTTGTGCCGCGGCGCAGCCGTAAGGTAAACTCCTCCCCCCATCCCCCGTAGTCTTTCAAGTAGGAGAATACATGCCAGCGTTCTCCTCCGGTTTACAGACACTGTAAATGATATATATATAGAATAATTATGATGATGAATGCATATTTTTTTACCACTAAAATACAGCAACACATCTTTGATTCATGTCGTTTATAACTGGAATATTACAATTATTATTAACTGTGTCTGTAGTCTACAACACAACAAAATAGGAAATAACAACAATAAACACGATTTAAACAGACACAAACATAAACCATTTAACTACGTATAGCCTACTTACTTGTAGAAGTACAAATGTCCAGGAAATATTCCAAAATCAACAACAACTGCGAGGCTGCACACACGACGCTCCGCTTCCGCAACGTTTTGAAACGCGTCTGGTGTGTGTTGTCGCAGGAGGAGATCGCAGCGTGGCGCAGCCGCAACGTAACGCGTCGCAGACGCTCCTGGTGTGTTTTGGGGGTCAGGGTGTTTCTCAATGTCGAGGAAGGCTCCTCCAGAGCCACTATTTCAAGGATGCTAGTCATCAACACACTCTCACTCCATAATCGTCCAGGAGCGACGTTTGGTCAGGGTCCCGTGGCGTGCAGTTGTGACGCTCCTAGGCTCCTTCAGCTTCATAAAGGGACGCAAATAGCTTTCAACTGATTGCAATGTATTCCCATCTGCGGCGGGATTTGACGCTCATGGAAGCACGGCATTCGTTTGTGTCGGCTGCCCTTAAAGGCAATGTGAGCGTCCATTCCCATTGGATAACGGAGAATTGTACACCCGGAAGTAAGTATTCCCCTTACTGTCGATTGATTTTACAGTGATATCTGCACTACTCATCGAGTAAAAAACACCAGATTATCCTTGTTAATTACACAACATTGATTGGTTTAAATTGTGTGCAATACTTTTGTATTTTTCCTCTTCGATTCGGATAAATAAATATTGTTTCGGAGTAAAGGATGGCAGAAGACACTACACTACCCAGAATCCCCAGCTATCGTTTAGGACTACACCATGTGCTCTGTTTGACAAACCCCGTGATTCGTTCTCAAGCTCTGTGATTGGTTGACCTCCAACTGCATTCAATATGAAAAAAAAACGGTTCGTAAAAGATAAAATCATACTTTATTCAGCAGTGCTTGCTTTACTCTTTGAAAGTCAATGCATTGTAATAAAAGGTTCGGCTGCATTACATATATACACATCTGTCGTGGTTCTTTATTTTTATTTATCTGCAGAGATCGGGCTCAGAATAGACCGGAAACTATTATTTTACCGTTTGAATTTCACAATAAAGTTAGTAGTAATATTTTGCTCTGATATTATTGTTTTTTATTAACTACTAGACCGCTGGGTCATGTTAAGACCATCTTTTCTGTGTTTCTGTGGGTTTTTTCCATCGCTTTTGTGTTACAAATATCAAAACAATAAATATATCCATCGTAAACTAAACCAGAAACAGCAGTATATTTTATTTTGTTAACACTGTAAACTTGACAGCTTTTTAACCCAAACCACCTACTGGTTAAAGCACGTTATTACACGTTTAGAGTAATGCAATGCAGGTAGATTGTGTTGCTTTTTAATGACTGTTTAAAATGCCTTTTTCTTAATGTCTTGTATTATTATTAACTACTTGTTACTTGTTGCTAGGGACGCTGCTATCGATATTATTTCTGTTATGTTGTGTAACTGTTTAATGGTGTTATCTTTATTGCTACCCCCTTCCCCGTCAATGTTGGTCCACAACGCAAACGTATTAGTTAACAAAATCTGCATCTAAAATTGTGGCATAGAAAGCATACGTTATTTTCTCCTGTGCAATTCTCCATTTACTCAACAACACAGAATTATCCTTGTGTTTATTTATTTGTTTGATTAATAAACACAAGTTGGAGTCCGTCAGGACCGAGGGTCGGAGCAGCTCATTTGCTTTAGAGAATATTACACCGGGAAGTAAGTATTCTCTCCGCTTCGCTTGACAAACCCCGTGATAGTCCTCAAGCTCTGTGATTGGAGAGTGTGCTCCGAGGGTTACGCCGAGCCTCGGACAGCAATTGAAATGGGATGGAACCACGGCAGACTGTCCAAAACTGGATTTGAACGGGTCCACCGCGTCCCCCCCTCCCCCACCCCGTCCCCAGAACTACACATGCTGGCTATTGTGTTTCGCAACATGTTCTCTATCTATGGCACGTCTCTACTGGGAGCTGTAGTTTTAAAAGACGTTTTCGTATTTCCCATAATAAGAAGTTGCCGGTATTAAACTGTGTACTAAACTGGTTTAGGGGATAGGAAACACTCAAATTTAAAACATATAATTAATAAATGGGTGAAAATTGCTTGTGCCCATAATGGGCAGCATTAATATATATACACACATGCCAGCTAAGGTCAGAAGAGCTTTATTTAACAGCTGGTCTTATGTTTGTGATCCCTGTTGTTAATTGATAACATTACATTACATTAATTGATAAGCCTGAAACATGCACTTGTCAAGGTTCAGAGGCTAATTTTGCAAATATGGCAGTAGCCATCGATCAGCTTAAGATAAGATATACTTTATTGATCCCAAGTTGGAAACATTTGCGTTACATCAGCATGTGTAACAGTTGTAAATATGCAGTGGTGTTTATTTACATCATTTAGTATAATCACACAAATTCTGTGTTTTATATTGAACAATTCTGTGTTCTTTATTTATTGATTGTTCAATACCTGACAAGGCCGGAGATGAAATATCTACATACATCTTATAAGAGTATAATACATAAGTATAATATCAGTTAAAATAAGTGCTTTAACATAGTTAACATTGCTGGAGGTATGCACAAATATTGATAGATGTCTTGTAATGCACTATTGAGGAACCTGCGACCCAAGTTTTTCATTCAATGCATAACTACACCATAGTTGTGTAGGCCTATATGATATGTCAATAAACCTTAGAAAATCTTGAAATCTTGAAAGGGATGTGCAAAATAGTCATTATATACAGTCTTTAATGAACTATTAGTAGAGAATAACGAGTAATGAATATACTTTATAGGGATCCTATTAATATCTAATAATACAAATAATGAAATTCAATAACATGCTTTAACCACTAGGTGTCCCTTTATATCAGCTGTGCACCTTTATGGTGTAAATACAGCCTATCTACCAATTGGATCAAATATAAAAGTCAGCCGAATTAGTGTTGATACTGCAAGGAGACGTATTGTGTGAAAATAAATGTAAGATGTTGTTTAATGGCTGATATATTTATGATCCACGTCACGTTTTCAGTTCCTCATGTTTGTCTAGAAGTCTTCTCATCAGGGCTCTATAAATACAGAACTACGGCAGATATGTAATATTTAATGCAGCCGAACCGTTTATTACAATGCCGTTATGTGATGACTTTCAAAGAGAAAAGCAAGAGCACTCGGAATAAAGTATTATTTAAAAAAAAAAAATGTTTTCGGTCTGTTTCCGGTATTTGTTAATGACGATGTGCTGTGAGATGTGAGACTGGAATTGCACAGGGGAAAATAACGTAGGCTATCTTTAGATGAGGATTTTGTAACTAATATGTTTGCGCTGTGGACCAACACTATACATTGACGGGGAAGGGGGTAGCAATAAAGATAACACCATTAAACAGTTACACAACATAACAGAAATAATATCGATAGCAGCGTCCCTAGCAACCACCTTGGTAACAATGAAAACGTTCTATGGATGCAATTTCCTGAAGTAATCTTCGTAATAACGAGCAAACTAAAGATCATGTACACATAATCTGAAATAAAAACTCATATTTCTCGCATCAAATGGCATCAAAACGCATTTTAATGGCCAAACTAACTTTAAATAGGCATTTTACACCGAGAATAAAACGAAGTTCGGCCATGTTTTTTTTTCTGCAGGGAGAAATTTGAAGATCACGTGACATAGACGCCAGCCATTGGAATGAATGGTGAAAAAAAACGGGGTTTGTCAAACAGAGCACATGGTGTAGTCCTAAACGATAGCTGGGGATTCTGGGTAGTGTAGTGTCTTCTGCCATCCTTTACTCCGAAAAAATATTAGTTTCTCCGAATCGAAGGGGAAAAATACAAAAGCATTGCACACAATTTAAACCAATCAATGTTGTGTAATTAACAAGGATAATCTGGTGTTTTTTAGTCAATGAGTAATGCAGATATCACTGTAAAATCAATCGACAGTAAGGGGAATATTTACTTCCGGGTGTACAATTCTCCGTTATCCAATCGGAATGGACGCTCACATTGCCTTTAAGGGCAGCCGACACAAACGAATGCCGTGCTTCCATGAGCGTCAAATCCCGCCGCAGATGGGAATACATTGCAATCAGTTGAAAGCTATTTGCGTCCCTTTATGACGCTGAAGGAGCCTAGGAGCGTCACAACTGCACGCCACAGACACTGACCAAACGTCGCTCCTGGACGATTATGGAGTGAGAGTGTGTTGACGTCATCGAGTCCCGCCGAAGGACTGTTCCAATGTCCAGGACCCTTGGAATTCTACCGAGGCCGGCGTCCTTCGTTGCGGGAAATTTCGAGGCAACACATCCTCCGTGGTCTTAAAATCCCCACAATGTTTTGCGCACGGACCAATTTCCAAAAATCTTTGGTGAAAATCGCGCTCCATTTAAGGCGGGGCCTCACATATGACGCACACCTGCACACCTGTTAGCCTGTTCCACCATTCTTCGTTTTCCGAGGCTAGGAAGGATTCTTGCCTCGCTTCTGACTTTCAACATCTGTCCAGGGACTACAGACGAAAAATAGCCTGTTGGCGCATTTACAGAAATGTCAATCAAAGGGCACTGTTGCTGTCAAATAAATATATAAATAAATATTAATTAATTAATTCTGAAGGACCTGACTCAGAAAACATGTCCTACCAAGGAAGTGTCCTCAACAATGAGAAACACCCTCACTCTAATCCAGCCTCTCAGGTCTGATCTGTTGATGTCAGCCGTCCTGTGTATGTGTGTGTGTGTGTGTGTGTGTGTGTGTGTGTGTGGTGTGTGTGTGTGTGTGTGTGTGTGTGTGTGTGTGTGTGTGTGTGTGTGTGTGTGTGTGTGTGTGTGTGTTGTGTGTGTGTGTGTGTGTGTGTGTGTGAGTGAGTGTGTGTGTGTGATATTGAATACCACTACCACTGAGTGAGTGTGTGTGATATTGAATACCACTACCACTACAGCTCAAGGAATTCTTGGTTTTCATTATTGCTTGAAGAAAAACAGGGTTCTGAGTACGATTTCAATATTCTGAGTACTAAGAACAGTTCGTTTTGCCCTGAAGAGTTTATCACAATATCCAAATTACAATTTGATATTTATTTTGTATTTGTAATAAAAACTTTAAAAATCAAAATTATTATTTAGGCGTGATTATCTTGGCAAAAATTTGCCTAAAGCATGTCAAACCAGCTATGGTCTAAGTTGGTCTTTGGACAAAGATGATCAGATTCTGTGTGCAGGGCTCGTGGCATAGGCAGTATGGGCGAAATGTGTCCACTCCTCAATGACCAATTGTATACAGCCACAGCTGTATTTTAAGGAATGACACTAATAGACCTCCGAGCAGCAGCACAATCCAAATAGAAGAAATAAGCAGTCATTGGTCAAATAAACTCAGATCTGAGTGTTAAAATGTGTGCTGATTTAAAATGTTTCAGTGTCAAATTCACAGCAATGCACTTCAATTAATTTCATTTATTTTATCTTATTTTGACTTTTTCTTTCACTTAAAATAGCCTTTATTTAAGGAAAGAGAAATATAATTGTCATAGCTAATTCCAAGCTTTTTGATAAAAGTGTACAAGATATGATACAAGCAAAATGCTCAAACATTTAAGTGCATTTTGTGATTTTTCCCACACAAGTTTTACATGTCATTAAGAGTGGCACAGTAGCAGTTCACTGTTTGACAATAATCTATGTCAGGAAACAAGTTGCTCACTGATTGAATCTACAGACACAACAAGCTGCTCCAGCCGTGTGTTTACAGGCTGACTGACAGATTCATTCAATCACACTCATTCCTCCATGATGGACCCACAGCGAGTGAAGACAGACATACATATCACTGTGTGTGTGATCATTAAATGTTTAAAGAAGCAAACCCACAGAAATCTTCTTTTCACTCCTGGTGAGTTTCCACACCTCTCTGTCTCCCACCGTCCTCCCCCTCCTCACACCCTGTGTGTGTTGTGTTGTTGTCGGCTGAGCTCAGATCCTCCCCCGTGTGTTCTGTGGAGGGTGGGAGCCGGCCTCACCTTCTCCTCTCAGGTTTCAAGCAGGGAGACGACCGCAGAGGAACGTGCCAGCCGCTAACACTGGGCATCACCTTTCCACAACACACGCACACACACACACACACACACACACACACACACACACACACACACACACACACACACACACACACACACACACACACACACACACACACACACACACACACACACACACACACACACACACACACACACACACACACACACACACATATATATATTTATATAAATATATACAATTTCAGAATCAAACAGAGCACTCTCATAATAACGTAACACTATCAGAGACTGGATATATCCCCCCCCCTCTCTGGTCGCTACAATGAGGAAAATAAATTACGGGCCAAAAGTTTTATTTACAAGTATTAAAAGTAAGCAGAGGACATCAAACCAACTGAGACCTGTCTGCTGCATCTACGCACACACTGTACCACACACACCTACACACTGTACAACACACACCTACACCACACACACGCACATACAGTTCCTAAAACAGGCTACAGCCGTTGTGTATTTTATTATGTGAAGCACTAAATGGTTTTAGAAAAATATCGACTCCCCTTGTTTGTAGATATCTACTATACTAAAGCAAATAAAGAGAGCAGGCCTGTTATACTGAGTGATATATATTATACACTTGCTCTGCTTTCTGCACGGACCTCACAGCTGTTCTCTCTGTAAACATTGCGTCGCGATGAAAGCAGTTAATAAAATAATATCCAGGTGATGCATGCAGAGCTGTCATTGGCTGAGATAAGTCCGGCCGTGCGTCACGCCTCTTTGAAACATCTATGTTCCCGGAAATGCATCCACGAAGGAGCCGTGGAGGACCGTGAAGGACCCATCAGTGTATCCTCGGTTAGAGCTCCTCCAAAGAGCCTCCTCGACGCTCGATCCTCGGTCCTCGAAGTGCATTTAGAGAAATTAGATGTCCTTCAACATGGCGCGCTGAAATTCATTTCCGGGAGGACTACCGGAGGACCGAGGAGTCGAGGAGTCGAGGAGTCGAGGAGTCGAGGAGGGGGATTTGATGAAATGAGAAAGGGCCAATGAGACAATAAGACACAGGAGGAAAAACACAGGAAGGAAAACAAGAGACAGGAAGAACAGAACAGCAAAACAAAACCTGTTTGTTTTGCTGTACAGACAAAACTAAAACCGTGACATAACACCAAGATCGTGACAGAACCCCCCCTCAAGGGACGGATTCCAGATGTCCAAAAAAAACAAAGTCCAACACTTCGAAAAGGGTGGGTGGAGGGGGTCCGGAGGATGGGTCTGGATCGACAGCCCAGAGGCAAGGCAAAGTTCATTGAGGGGGTCTCGGGCGGACGGCCTGGGGGCAAGGCAGAGTTCATGGAGGTGGTCTCGGGCGGACGGCCCGGGGGCAAGGCAGAGTTCATGGAGGTGGTCTCGGGCGGACGGCCCGGGGGCAAGGCAGAGGCAGAGAAGCGGCTAAGGCTGTGGCGGGCATAGTCAGGGAGCCGGGCACAAAGACGGACCGGGTTCGTGGCCGACTGGACCACTGGCGGAATAGAAACCAGTGTTGTCCGGACAGGAACCCTGGACAGGACATGGTCTGGTGTCAGTGGGACCCCGGATGGAGCAAGGGCTGGTGTTGACGGGACCTCCGACATGACAGGACATGGTGTTGGCAGGAAATCCGGTGGAGCAGGTGTCGGCGGGACCCCCAACAGGACAAGATATGGTGTTGGCAGGAAACCCGGCGGAGCAGGTGTCGGCGGGACCCCCAACAGGACAGGATCGTGTGTTGGCAGGAAATCCGGTGGAACCCCCAACGAAACAGGACATGGAGTTGGCAGGACCCTCAGCTGAACCCCCAACAACACTGGACATGGAGTTGGCAGGACCCTCAGCGGAACGCCCAACGACACAGGACATGGAGTTGGCAGGACCCTCAGCGGAACCCCAACGACACAGGACATGGAGTTGGCAGGACCTCCGATGAAACAGGTGTCGGCTGGACCCCCAACGGCACAGGACATGGAGTTGGCAGGACCCCCGACGAAACAGGTGTTGGCTGGACCCCCAACGACACAGGACATGGAGTTGGTATTAGAGAAGGGGCACGAGAAGGGACTTGAAAAGTGACTCGAGAGGGAACTTGAGAAGGGACTTGAGAGGGGACTTGAGAGGGAACTCGAGAGGAGACTTGAGAGGGAACTTGAGAGGGAACTCGAGAGGAGACTTGAAAATTGACTTGAGAGGGGACTCGAGAGGGGACTCGAGAAGAGACTCGAGAAGAGACTCGAGAAGGGATTTGAGAGGGGACTCGAGAGGGGACTCAAGAAGAGAATTGAGAGGGGACTTGAGAGGGAACTCGAGAAGAGACTCGAGAGGGGAATTGAGAGGGGACTCGAGAAGAGACTCGAGAGGGAACTTGAGAAGAGACTCGAGAAGGGACTTGAGAGGGGACTCGAGAGGGGACTCGAGAAGAGACGCGAGAGGGGACTTGAGAAGGGACTTGGAAAGAGACTCGAGAGGGGACTTGAGAGGGGACTTGAGAGGGGACTTGAGAAGAGACTTGAGAGGGGACTTGAGAAGAGACTTGAGAGGGGACTTGAGTCGGTCGGTACGCCGACAGGACACAGGGGGTTGGCGTCGGCCAGAGAGCCAACCGGAGACAGGGAGCTGGATTCGGCCGGTACGCCGACAGGCAGGGGCGCCGTAAGGGGGTGAAAAGTTAGGACAATTCTAAGGGCCCGTGTCTGACAGGGGCCCCAAACATTTTTAGAACATTAAGAAAAAATGTTTAAGTAACCTTTCATCAATCATCAATAATTAACATTAATATAACGTCATATTGATGATGTACTCATTAAACTTACGATTCATTTAACTTATTTTCTTCCAAAAGTTAATTATCCAAAGCATCAAACACGCCCCTCTATTTACATGTAATGGTTTGGTCCTGCCTTCAAACGCTGTGCGGCACCAGCCCTTTCTAGCAGAGTGAGAGCATGTGAGCAGGGATGCTAGTACTTACGTGTGTACGAGGTCTCAACGACTAACAAAGTCAGGCTTTCAAGAAAGAAAATAAAGGAGAGAAAGACAAGAAAGAGGGACTAAAGGGCGACAGTATGTCACCCAGTTTTTCAAAAGAAAAGGTGGGTGTGGTCCATGAGTGGTGGAAATTAGTCTGTTAGCTAAGCGTAGTCCATTGTAAATAATAATTGTAATGTTTTGCTGACATTAAAGGTGGGGTAGGTAAGTTTGGGAAACCGGCTCGAGATACACTTTTTGTTATATTGCATGGAATGCTCTTAACATCCCGATAGCAATGAATATCTTAAGTGCTTTGACAAAAAATCCATAAAAAAATGTCATCTGTGGAAGCCGTGGTACTGTAAAAAGCACGACCAATCATCTGAGCCGGCCGGGCTAAAATAACTGGATGGCCTACCTGCCTGTCAGCCATCCATCTGTGCACAAACTTATCTCGTGCCCTCATTGGTCATGTGTGCGTTCGTGTGTGTTGGAGGATTTTTTCCGGTTGTGTATTTTCAAATTCTAGCGCACTCAAGCTGGTTTCTCCAAAATTACCTACCCCACCTTTAAGTACTGTTAATATCTTCACAGAAATTTCAGAGGTTTTTCATTACACTCCTCTTTTAGCTGACATTTAATAAATGCAGATACATTTTTAGCAGCTATTCATACTAAATCAGTTGTCCCTCCCCCTGGTGCCAGGACCAACAGATCCATATTTAGGCTCCGCAGCCCTGTCCCCCCATAAGGCTTTGCAGTCTTGCCATGCAGTCCATTGAAAGCCAGTTGGCTAGAAAGCTGGACTTCAAGGACTTGATCAGTGACTTTGCCTGTAAGAAGGCTAGGCACTGGGCTCTTGGTGAGTAAGGCTGAGCCAGGGCTCGTGATAACTGTTGAAGGGCAAGGCTATGGTAACGATATTGGATCACTACACAGAAGATGCATGTTGAGAAAAAGACTGAGAACAGGTAATAGGCTCTGACATAGCACCACCATCAGGCCTCTTCACTTCCATTTCCGTTTTGTTGTCCATTTACACTTTAATACCCGTTTATTTTGTAGTTGGTATGTATATTTAATTAAAAAATATGCTGCTTATGTTATTTTTTTTGTTATAGCATTTTATAAATGATAATATTGGTGTTAATGTTCACTTTATTTTAATTTAAGAGGTCATGTATATTTAAGTTATATTTATTTTGATTTATGAATGTTACATTCAAAAATGTTATTAAAAAGGCATGTACACCATAAAAGATGACTATTGAGGTCTATTGTCAGGAATGTTAGTGTTATATCAAATAGTGAATTCTACTGCAGTAGAATGTTGCAGTAGAATGTTGCACGTCTGCACAGTGTTATATGTTCACCGCTCAGTGTCAGTAAATACTGTGCAGTTAGTATTGGACTACAAGATAGATGCAAGCCTGTACAGGTAGAGTTATCCTACCTGTACAGGGATCCCGTGAAAGGGTCCGAGAATGGAGACTGGTACTCAGGGCTCCGTGAAAAAACTCTGAGCCATTCAGGCAACGAGCTCCTCAACCAAGGCATGTTGGCCACCTCCATTTGTGCCTTTTTGAGGACAGCCTCTTTGTCCCTTCTAGACAAGGCCGTCGTGAAATTCCCACCCTGCCACACACTGCTCTGCTAACTACAGTGTGTGTAATAAGTGATTAAATGATACTACATTTTTTAAATAATATGTTTTTATTGTCCACAACGAGTTATTTGATAAAACGAGTCATTTTAATCATGTATATTCGATTTTCATAATAATATTGAAAATGTTGCATGTGTCCCTGACATTGCTCTCCACTCTGTCATTATGGGGTAACTGCCCCTATAAAAAAAACATCTGATGTTTTCAGTGTCATTACTACCACCATTTTGTCTTTCCTCAATGGAGGCTGAGACATTGGCTAGTTGCAGAGTAAGTATTTAAACGTATATTTCGTAATTGCAATCATATTATATGTGTAGTTGGATGTTGTCAAGCTTAAAGGCCCTGACACACCAAGCAGTCACCAAAGAACTCGCCGACGCCAACTGTTGCGTTGCCGTGTTCTCCTGCGTCTTGGCCATGTGTCGCACTGGAACACACCGCAAAGACTTCAGCCGAGCACGTACGAACTGCGCATGCGTGAGTGGCAATAACTCTCCTTACCAGCAGGCGGCGGTAGTGTGTATTCGTCATTCAAAAGAGGCAATAACCGGAAGACAGAGAAGAAGAACGGACTGCGTGATATAAACAAACAACAAATAGCGTATGCATTCCATTTTCACTCTCGTCCATCAAAAACATGTTTTGTGCGGTACTGGAGCTATCAGCCATTGGAGTGTTGCTTGTGGAAGATATTCTCAAGCAACCGTTTCGCTTCTCATGCACCGACGGTGCGGGACACACCACATTTTGTTTGGGCGACAGGGCACGCTTCGTCGTCCGACTAACGAAAACGGCCGATTTCGGCCTAGTGTGTCAGGGCCTTTACATGTCCACTCTGTCATAGTGAAATGTAAATTAATATAAAAACCTTTCAGAAATTCGAAATATATTTGTTAAACAGTACACAGTCATCTTGCTAACTGAATCATGTTGCTAACTGAAGGTCCACCATGTGCTCATTAGCCAAAAATGTCCATGTGACATGGCACAAATACTTTTTCCATTAACTGAAATATATTGTTGAGAAAGGGACTAAATAGCTTTCTGAAAATGTACATGTTATAGGCCAGGGGTGCCCATTACGTCGATCGCGAAGGCATTGTGGGTAGATCGCGAGGCATTGAAAAAAAAAAGTGAAGAAAAAAGTGTCCTTACTATGTCATTTAAGTTTGTGTGTGTATATGTGTGTGTGTTTGTGTATTTTTGCCTTTGTGTGTATTGTGTTTGTTTCCCAGGGAAAAGACACCGGCTGTTGTTGTGCCTGCTGTGACGTCAAGTTACTCCGTTCTCCGCTTGTAATTATGCCGAAGCTTCAAAGTTGTATTTATCATCTGAATTTGCGGAAACAAGTTTAATATTCTGAAAGTCAAGACTTTGTTTATTTGAAATCAGATGAAAACAAACTGTGACGGACCCTGCCGTGTTATCTATGATTACTACGCCTTGCATTCATAATTTTAGCCGGAGGGAGGGGGAGCTGCGCTGTGGAAGAGCAGAGTGGCGAGTGAGAGCTGTCATCTTCCCTTTACAAGCTTTAAAAATGTATTTATCGTGTATTTTGGAAATAAAAGTTTCATATTCTGAAAGCCAAGACTTTGTTTATTTAAAATCAAACAAAACACCCGAACCCCGAAAAACTAGTTTTTTTACGCAAATCGACGTTTATTTTGAAATGAGCCGTTGCTACTTCCGACTGATTTCGATAGAGCGGGTAATTGTATTATAATAATACAATTCTACTAAAGAAAGGGTATAAAAATGAGTGGGGAAGCTGGACCAAGGAAAAAACAAAAAATGTACAACTTCCATCCAGAATGGGAGGAGGACTATTTTTTCACAATGTCATATTCGAAGTGCGTTTGTTTGATCTGCAAATCTGCAATCGCTATTTCGAAGAAGGGAAATTTGGAGCGGCATTTTCGGACAGTTTACAGAACGTACGACACTGACTTCCCTCCAAAAAGCGAGCTGAGAAAGAGAAAGGTCAAGGAACTGAAATCACAGTTGTCCGGACAGCAGGCATTTTTCACAAAGGTGACTTCAGGCAGCCACCGAAGCATCGTTCAGGGTGAGTCACGCCATCATTGAGCACAAGAAGTCCTTCCAAGATGGAGAGATGATAAAAGAGGCATTCGTTGAAGCAGCTGACACGTTGTTTCGGGACTTTAAAAACAAACCGGAAATATTATCTTCAGTCAAAGCTCTCCAGCTATCAAGAAGTACAGTTACGCGGCGCTGTGAAGTCATGGCCGAGGATTTGACAAAGCAGCTTCAGAAGGACATTGCGGACTGCGATTGTTTCTCACTGCAATTTGACGAGTCTACAGACGTAAGTGATACAGCTCAGTTGTGCATTTTGATTCGGATGGTATTTACAGATATGACTGCAAAAGAGGAGATGTGTCAATCACCACAGACAATATATATTGTATATAATACATATAATATATATATATTAATGCCCACAATGGTTGGCCGCTCGAATGGATTTATTGCCAAGTGCAGGGAGGACGATGCTTTCCCCGACTTCCTCAATTATCACTGCATAATACACCAACAAGCATTATGCACAAAAATGCTTAAAGAGCCTGTGACACGAGTTTCCCCCATCATCCAAACCCATCAATTTGAGTAAATATTGTCCCCTTGAAAACCGTTACTGAACTGATTTTGGATATTTGTACTTTGATAACCATTAATCTGCCCTTCAATGTTGACCATTTCCTGGATCTGCTCGGGGATTCTTCAAGTCCCGCCAAATGATGTGTGACGTCATTGCGGGCACAGCGCTCCAGCTGCACCGTTCAGGATCCCAGCATCTGCATGTAAACGCACGATGGTGCACACAGCAGCAAGCTCAGACAGCTCAGACAGCTCAGACAGTTTCATTTTGAACGTGTCTGAGAGCTCATATGAGGCTGAAGGATCGGTTTATGTTGTATCTGTTAGAAGTTTAGGAATTAGGTGCGTCAATATGGGCGATCATACGGTCATGTAGCCAGTGGTGGAATGGGACTAAAAATCATCCCGGGACTCTCGACCGGCCCACTTCGGTACCGCTAGTAAGTTGTCAACGGGGGGAGTGGGGGATGTCAGGGGCGGCGGGTGCTGTAGATAGTAAATGTAAATATGTAAATATTTGTGTCACTGCATCCTGGTAAAATACAAATATAATGCAATGTCTGTGTCTTTGACATTAGCGCTGCTAGCCACCTGTGCCCTGTACTACGAAGCCAGTTCAACAGACCCTGGATATGTTTGAGTAACAAACTAACTAACAACAATAAACCAACAAACGAGATCTCGCTAAGCGGTCCTACGACGCTGGTTATCAACTCGGTAAATCAAGCCAGGGTTTCTCTCTCCAGCTGAGAGCGCGTTCACGTCTAAGACACGAGTGGATCTGACTTTAATTACATTTGACTCGAGTGTTTCGTCAACATAATGTGTTGCTAAAAATAATACTTCTGCATACAGTATGTGACACTGTAAGTGTTGCACGGCCAGATACGGCAGGAGAAGCTGACTCAGATAAGGAAATATATGATATTATATGATATTATATGATCGATGATCTGATTGATGATGTAATATGAATGATAAGTGCGACACGTCGGGGTCTTCTCTGCATAGGCCTACGGCAGTTTAAACTGTATTTCCTTTATCCTGTAATATGACTTGAGAGATTTAAACTCCGCACACTGAGTTGATCTCTTTTCTATAGACGCCGGAGGCGGGCAGCGTCAGGTAAAAAAAGTTATTTAGCCTTCCCAAACCTGAGCCTCACGCGCCGCCTATGGGGGATGTGCTAGTGACTTATCCGACCGGCCCACTTCGGTACCGGCCCATCGGGATTCGTCCCGATGGCCAGTCCGCGACTGCACCCAGCCCACGTAAACTGTCAACGGGGGGAGCCTCGCTGCGGGGAAACGGTGGACCTAGTGTCCCGATCGGAGTGGGAATAATAATAATAATAATCTGTGCATTTTATCCATTAATTTCCCCAACATTGTGGTGAAAAAAAACACACGTTTAATCCATGTTGGTGTACTACAACTACAAAAAGCATCGGTTTGTTTTCTCATCAGGAAATGCAGACCGGCTCAAACAAACGATTTTTAATCATCATTCTCACGATCATTTAATATATCATATGTTCGCCGAATTGACATGAAAGCACTAATAAATGTAGTTTCATCCACTTGAGTTTACAACTACAGAAATAATCGATTTGTTTTTATATCACATCCGACGAGAGGAAATTCAGCAGCTCTCACTACCGATTTTTAATCCTAATGTAATCATCATCTTCACCACGATCATGTATGTTTATGTTCGCCGAATTGACATGAAAGCACTGACAAATATGAATATACTGTAGTCAACTTCATTAAAACGTTATTAACGTGCCTAAACTCAGTAATTCACCATTTCTACGCATGACAACACACTTTGTCCGTGTTTGGCTCTCTCGCCGCACAGTGAAGCGTTCCCGCATTGACGTCACTTCCGGCTTCCCCCAAAACTTCAAAATGAGTCGAAGGAATTTCCCCGCGATGTTCGAAATTATTGATATTTAACGGAATGGTATCGCTTTTTCTTTTTAAACTGACGGTTCGAGATTACTAGTAGCCCAATATTTCATTGCACAACAGTTGTTGGGATGCTGTCACAGGCTCTTTAATATGAAAGAGATCATGGATGTGGCAATGAAGATCGCCTGTTCTATTCGAGCCAGATCTCTTCAAAGACGACTGTTCCGTTCACATCTGGAGAAGGCTGACTGCGACCATTCTGAGTTGTTGCTCCACACTGATGTGAGATGGCTTAGTAGGGGGAAATTCCTGCAGAGATTTTGAGAGCTCTGTCCGGAGATAAAAGAGTTTCTCCTTGTCTCTAAACATGCAGAATACAACCAACTAAACGACGATCAGTGGCTGCTAGACTTGGCATTTTTAACCGATCTGACCAACATGTTGAATGACCTTAATTTAGAGCTGCAAGGAAAAGACAAAACCGTGGTCAATATGATAAGCTCAGTTAATGTGTTCAAACTAAAATTGCAACATTTGTCCTCAAAGCTGCAGCGCCATGATTTGGGGAACTTCCAAAACCTCGCGTCAGAGCTGGAGACGCAAAGGAAGGCTTGTGCGCAACTGGACATTGCGAGTTACACAGAGCAGATTGGGACAATTGTGTCAGAGTTCAACAGGCGCTTTCAAGACTTTGCTTTGCTCGAGCCCGTCGCTACATTTATGTGCTATCCATTTCGGGAAGATGTTGAGGTCGATTCACTCGCATCAAAAATTGCAACGCTGTTTCACCTGAACTCGTCTGGTGTGGAGGATGAGATATTGACACTACAAGCTGACATTCAGCTGAAGGTCAGGGCTCATGGACAGCAGTTCTGGAACTGTAAGGTAATGACCAAAAATGTACTGAGTTGTATTGTGCCATACGGGTTCATGCAGTTATGCAAGGTACACCAAGATAAGGTATAGTCAGTATAAATATAAATAAATATATGTTTAGCATTTTTAATGTAGGTAGATCGCGGTGACTTGGTCATTTTAAAAGTAGCTCCCAAGCTGAAAAACAGTGGGCACCCCTGTTATAGGCTAATCACTAGGTGATTACAATGTATTTACTCTACACTTAATTTGTCCCAGACAGGGTGGATACATTTGGCTGTTTGCATGTACATTTTCTGCCTGCAATTAATTTATAAAAAGTGTGGGAGCTTGACCAACATCCATTTCTAACAGCAGAACATATACTTAATACAATGAATATGAAGTTCAATGGAAAATCTCAGCTTTTTTTTTGGAAATGGGGAAGTCTCAAATGCACCGTATGGTGATATTGACTCTATTGTTTGCAGAGTAGAATGATCAAAAACGTTGTATATATTACACACTACAGGTGATATCAACGGTCTGTGTTGTGTGGGGGTTGCACAGGTTGACCGCTGCAGGAAGGAAGGACCTGCGGTATCTCTCTGTGAGACACCAGGGGGGTGGCAGACAGGGTGTCCTGGGGGACATGTTGTCCAGCTTAGCCATCACTCTCCTGTCATGTGGTTGGGTTAAATCCACAGTTCGGGGTAGTTTAGTGCCACCAAGCCGCTGAGGGCAGTCAAAAAAATATGTTCTTTGCTCGAGAGAGATCATTTTTTACTTATGTGTCCAACAAGAGAGGTTCTCAACATCCAGCGGAATAACATACTTAGGATTGTACCTACTTTTGTTTCTAACAAGTGATATTGGTCTGAAGGTTTTAAAGTGCTATATAAATAAAGTTGGATTGGATTGGATTGTAGAGATAGAAAAACGCCTGAATTGTAACTAAAAGTGATGTATGATTGACAAGTGTTTCATCAACGTTAGCTTGTGACTGTAACCCATACACATTATCCAACCTTAGCTTTTTACCATCACTCACATTAGTTAGCTAACCCTGGTGGTTACTGTTACTGTCACTAGCTAACGTTAGCTTTGTAATATACTATGTTCTTTCTATTGTGAGCCCAAGCCCTTTAATTGTCTTGCGCTTTTCTTTGTGTTAATATTTCAGGTTTTGGCGATGTATGGACAGATTTGTTATTTGACCCAACTTTTTTTTAACCCCATCGCTTGTTCTTTCCTATATTTAACCAGTTGTTTTTAGAATGTGGTGTTACATCGGGATTATTCAAGCAACATTAAACAAAAGTAGAAATGCAACAAATATACATTTAGAGGTGATATTTTCAAGACAGGACAGTTTGAAGCATTGAGTGAGGACCAGAATCAGCAGCAGCCTATGAGCAGAGGGACAGAGACAGTGGCGCCAGCAGGGGAGGGGGCCAGGGGCCCCCCCACCACACACACCGCCTCGCCAGTCACGTATGCGTAGTAGTTTATCTGATATTTAACAACAAATACACAGCTAGCGAGTCGCTTGATTTGAGCTTCCAACGCTCATACTGCAGCCCCTCCCTCTCCCACTGCTACCATGGTAACACTCTGATACTCGGCGCACCACTCTCTGAGATTCGCACAGACAGCAGCAGGTTGCAGCAAAACGTTTCTTTCTACTGACTGAACTGGAGTTGACAAAAATCCACCAGACTTCTAGAAGGTAAGTCGTATACGTTGTTAACTGTGTTCGTTATTCTCGCGTCCAGGAGAGAAGCTTTAAAAAGGAGACTAAATGGAGTCTCTGAGAAGGTTTAAATGGGTACTTTAATTTAAAAAAAGGCGCGGGTATGTTACAAGCAGAATATTGTTCAGTGAGGAGAGAAAGGCTGCAGCTTCCTCTCGCAGTGGTCGGCCGAGTAGAAGAGAGCCCACAAGCATTCGTCCTTGCCGCTTGCTGGCTGTTTGCTCCTCCTCTCTGGGGGCTGTGGTGACGTAGGAGACTTCCCCCTCGTTCTTCTGTGTCCGATATTGCGTTAAACGGAGGATTTCGACATTTTACATTCATTGCTTACTTCCAGGGCCGCCCCTCCCTATAGGCCAATCACGCAGGCTGCATGGGGCCCCGCCTTGCGCAGGGGGCCCTGCCCAGAGGGCCTCAGCTGCTGTGCGCAGTTCTCCGCGCACCCCCCGCGAGAGTGAGAGGTGACAAGGGGAGCATGTCTGTAAAGCCCCTGTCACACTGTCCCGAAATTGACACCCGATGGACACACGAATATGGAATTGTGAATTTCGCACGAAGATGGCCCCGAACCACACACGAAGGCAACATTTACATTACATTTAAGACATACAACTGCAATGAAAGTACCAAAAACAATTATGTTACAGTACTATGATACTGTACTGATATCTTCAGACTTTGTTCTTTACTTTATTGGTCGTTATATGTAGAAAATATTACGTTTTCTCCGTAATGTTGTTTCCATAACAACAACAACTTCCTGTCAACTGTCCTTCAAAATAATATATTATATCCTTTTTAGTTTCACAGAACACAAATTGGGTTATTTACATAATATATTTACATGATTTTGTTGTGCAATAAAACAACCCGATGGACTCCTAACAGTCATCATCATGTCAACCACAACACAGAGAAATACTGATAGAAATGTGTGTGTAGTTGTTGATACATTGCTGACAGAGGGAACTACATTTGAATACATATTTAAGAAGTATCAGTTTTTGAGCATGTCATAGGGGTTTCACCAACTAGTCGACTAGTCGACTACCTTTACCACTAGTCGGCGCTGTAGGCCCTAGTCAACTAGTCGTGAAAAAAATGGAGGTAAACGAGGTGCTGCAAAATGCTTCAAAACACGTCCGACATTCTTATGTATGGCAGTACTTCAACAAAGATGTAACCAACTCCACAGTGAAGTGTCAGTTGTGTACAGCTGTACTGAAGTACAACAAAAATACATCTGCTATGCGCAACCATCTGAAGATGAGACACCCGCTGCCGACAGCTAGCACTAGCAGTAATGCTAGCACCAGTGAGCAATGGACCGGCGTCAGCACAGGACAGAGGCAGACGAGCAGCAAGACAAAACGGGTCTACAGTGATGCGGATGATGAGCTAGGGTTTACTGCCAGCGGACACTGCATATCCCCACTATGGATAACCCACTGGAGTGGTGGGCAGAAAACGTGCACCGCGTCCCCCGTTTAGCCAAGCTTTCGAGGAGCTATTCCAGCCACAGGCACCCCGAGTGAGAGGGTTTTTTCCTTGGCAGGCAACACTGTCATCCGAAAGCGGTCAAGCCTCCTTCCCTCACATGTCGATGCGTTGGTGTTCCTCAACGCAAACCAAAAATCTGGAAAGGTGGACGTTATCGTGGAGGACAGCGAGTAAAGTGTTGCGCAATGCGCTGTTGCGCACTGGATTTACGTGGCATTTCAGTAAACAGAGTTTTTTGCTATCGATTTTGGTGAGTCCAGTTACTGTTTGTTATTTACTAAGTCCAGTTACTGTTTGTTATTTACTAAGTCCAGTTACTGTTTGTTATTTACTCAGCCATGTAACACAAATTAAAATGCAGTGTTTAATGTAACTGTATGAGTTCCAATATAAAATACAGTTGTACACCTCTCTTTGTGTGTCTTTATTATGATGTATCGACTAGTCGACTGCTATTTTGAAAAACGTGTCGACTAGTAAATATTGGTAGTGTGACGTTTGGATATTACTTGGACCCCAAAGCAGAGACTGACAAAAAATAAAGTTTCAAGGTGTTTAATGAACAAAGGTAATCCAAGGCAGGTACTGACGACAGGGAGCTGGCCGTACTTTCATTGCAGTAAGTTCAAAAACAAAGCTGCGGGAAAAAACGTTCCCGACAAAAACTCAAAAGAAAACTCCTTAACAAACTGTGAAGTGAACAAAACAGACTCCAGGCTGCAGAAAGGCATGTCATACTCTGGCAGAGAAGTGAGGTGAGAGCCAGGCTCTTAAAGAGCAGGTTAATCATGAGAGTGGGAACAGGTGTGCCTCATCTGCAGCCAGGAGTAAACCAGCCACGCCCCCCTGTCACACACCAGCCCTGCAGAGACGGAAAGACAGTCGTGAGGGGTAAAAGGAGCACACAACAAGTAAAACACAAAAAACAACAAAAGCCCCATGCAAAACACAACAGGTAGTTGTGAAACCCCTAGCATGTCATAAGCATGTTTTGTCTTGACTATATTACAACTATATTATAATAAAATAATATAGTATTTATATTATTGAATTGATTATGATTATTATTAGTAGAAGTAGTTTATTTGCATTCATTATATTTTAATCTTTTTGAGGCTAGTATTTGGCAGGAAATGCAGACGTATTCACCTGTAAATGCATACTGAACGACATACATGCACATTTACCATTTACCTCACTGTATACAAAAGTAACTGTTGATAATAACAATAATAATAAACAGGAATTATATTTGCAAAGTAGCCTACTTTGTTTTCCAAAAAAACATTTTTCACTCCTGTCGGTTGGGGGGGGAGGCCTCATCTCAAAATGTCGCTTGGGGCCCCAAGTTGGCCAGGGGCGGCCCTGCTTACTTCCACATGCCTTTTATCCTCCTTTTCTCTTCCTTATCTCTTTCATAACTTTATATGTAATACATGTTAACGGCGTCAATAGCCACTTTAATGATACTAATGGACGGTAGTCCCGGATGTCGTCATGAAGGATTTTCAGAATAAAAGCTTGGTATTGAGAACTTCCGTTTTTTTCCAGAATAAAATAGCATTTAAACTGACGGTATGTTTAAGGTACATTATTACATTACATTACATTGCATTTAGCTGACGCTTTTATCCAAAGCGACTTACAATAAGTACATTCGACCAGGAAGACACAACCTTGAAGAAAACAGAATCATATAAGTACATCAGGTTTCATAGAGCCAAACATTTCAAGTGCTACTCAACTGGCTTTAGGTAAGCCAGTCCTTTATTAGTATAAAAGTGCTTCGTTAATAGTTCTAACGCTCGAAGTGGAGTCGAAAGAGATGAGTTTTCAGTTTGCGCCGGAAGATGTGCAAGCTATCTGCCGTCCTGATGTCAATGGGGAGCTCATTCCACCATCTTGGAGCCAGGACAGCAAACCCACGTGTTTTTGCCGATGGGAACTTGGGTCCCCCTATTATGCCATAAAACATTGATTTTAATTTCTAACAGTCCCTCCTTACACACCTAAAAGGTGTGTATAATACTGAAATCAATGAGTTCTTCATCTGAACTCTGCATAGTACATAACTCATATCAAAAACATACAATCAAAATTGAATGGTTCAATAGCCTCAACTTTACGAAAATACAAAAAATACTTTGACTGTGTTCAAATATAAAAGTTTTCCCTTATGCATAACTTCTAGTGTTAACATTCAATATGGCTCTTCAAAAGAGCAGCAATGGCTTGGTATTAGAACATTTCTTCCTCCCTCCTTTCACAGAAACCTTTCTCATACCACGCTCAGTGTTAAGGCACTTGTTTTTACAAAGTGAAAAGAAACAAACCATTTTAGAATAGCAATGATTTATAAAACATGAAATCTACCATATTAGAATAGTATAAAATAATAAAGAATACAATAAACTATCTTGGAATAGTTTAAAGTAAATTGAAAAATAAAAATAAACTATCTTGGCATTTTAGTTTGCTCACTTCTTCACATGATTTCATCATTTAAAGAATAAAATTGGCTGGACATTCATTGAACAATCTCATCTCTGAACATCCATATCATTTAAACTAACTCATCATTTTCATCAACATCTGTATATGGGGGTGGGTTGTCTTGTTCTGCTAGCATTTGTAACTGTCTCCTTGTTAAAAATGTACCCTCCCTCCTTTCATACCATTTAAGGTATGAAAGTAATATGTTCTCTAGAAGAGGCCGTCGTGATCAATCGGTACGTTGGGACATGGAAATGCAACATCTAGCCCTCCCCTGGGCCCCCTATGCTATCCTTGTACACTGTGGAGCCTAAACTCCCCCTGGGACTGGTCTCTTAGCCCTACTGGCTTTGGGGTATTTCGCCATGTTGATTAACTACATAAAAAACATCACTGGCTGTGCTAGAGCAAAGGTCCCAGTCCAAGACTGAGTACAAACACCTACTCTGGGATACGGCATTCTAGACAGTCATTTCTGGGAGAAGATTGTGGTCAGTTACAACAGTTGTAGAATTTCATCACTTAAAAGTTCCTACTTGGTGGCTTTGGGCGGTCTGTTCTAATGCAGTGATAAAGTCCCTGAAATGGTGTGAAAACCGGTGGAATATCACTAACTCATTATACTAATTTATCTTCAATTCTGGTCTATTCAAAGAACAATGTAACCCCTTTAACAGTGTGTGGAACCTTGGGTGCCGAGCATGTGATAATTACTCCCTCCTTTAATAAGGATTTTTAAAAACAGAAGTGATTTGAGGTGGTGGCGCTTGTCTTTTAAAACTCATAATCTGGTGCCGTGTGCTCTCTCTGAACCTGCAAGTAAGATTTAAAACATCTGCAGGGTGGGTCGAGTGACCCCCTCTCCCTGAAAGATATTTGTTGTCAAAAATATGCACCAATTACAATGAGTGATCCAAGGCCCCGCATGTATTACTCCCAATTATATTAGTTTTTCAAAATTAAAATGTGCAATCTCTCTTTGCCCAATTTCTTTTTAAAACTCTACATCTTGGACGACAAACAAATGTTGTTTCCACCTTAACAGTTCTCCTGTGGTAATAACCATGCTACAATGGAGAAATCAATACTCTAGATAGGAATACTATCTTTGGCTTGGTACTTGCTCTACCTTTAACATTTCCCATTCAAATAAATATTTGTCTGCTTTTATAGTGGTTACTAAAACTATCCCTTTAAACTGTAGATTTGTTTTGTAACAAATTAAATCTTCCCCAAATTCGCACATGAATTGGAATCTCTTAAAGAATAATTTGTTTATATGATGAAAAGATTGAATAATATGTTCTACCCTCAGTGTGTTTTTAGCATTATTTAATCGTTTCCTCTTTCTTACTTTATAAATGTACCAATTGATTAATTCATGGCTAATAAATCTGTTTCTTTACGTATTTCTCGTTGGTGAATAAATGTGTTTATGTGTAAACTCACTCACTCCCGTTTTCCTTCTCTGGTTGTCAAGTCACGACCCCCTCACGTTCTGCTGGACCACGCCAACTCCTCCGTCCTGTCTTCTCCTCAGTCCATCCGCCCTTGGATCCTTCCGCTGTAACTCTTTCCAGTGGTCCAAATGCTTTGCATTTCATCTTCTCCTCTACAGTCTCTTCGCTGTTGCATGGAGGGCGTATTCTGCTCTCATGTCCCACACTCTGCTCTTGTGCCAAATCTCGTGGCTCAGCTTGGAAGTTCATGTCCTGTGGGGGACTGATGAGAGCATGCCTCTTTATGTCACCTGGTTTTGGTTCTGGATGCCTCAGGTGGAGTCTGGAGATGGTTCTGGATGCAGTCTCGTCGTTGCTGGTTCAGCTCTGGTTCTCTGTCTGTTCGATGGAGGAGGAGGAGTCTTCCGTGGTGAGGTCTTTTGTCTGCTTGGAAGATGGGGCCGTAGCGGTCTGACAGGCAGAGAGAGAGAAAGAGAGAGAGAGAGAGAGATCTCGGGACGCATTACCTATAGTTAATTCTAACACACTGAGGTAAAATAAATCCAACCCTTTCCACTCTATTTTCCTAATCTTACTATCTGTTCTAGTGTTAAATGTCATCTAAACACAATTCATGTCTACTAATGGTTTTACCATATCCCTAAACATTGCTTTCACCCACTGTAATATGTTTACTCTAATTAACTCTTTCAGGAAACCATTTTCTTCTATAAATTGAAATACCTACATGTTTCAAGCACCACATATTTCACACACTATAAAAGAACGTCCCCATATTTTCTCAATCATTTCAAATCTCACTGTTATTTAGAACATAAGTAACTTTTGTGTCTGGACATATCTGCAATGTCGCCACAATCTGCTGGGGAATTTTGTACATAGAGTTTGTACGTACAAAGCTGTACTTGTGGGTTAGTAGCCTGTTTCTACTGTAATCATTTTTCAATAATTGTGCTCAGGTCACCGGTCGGTTGTCCATAAACTTAACAGGGGTGTTTCTGGCACAGACTAAAACATGGATCCAGTGTATTTGGAGATTCCCCTAATCTGTAAATCCCCATCACTGATTATCCCGATCACTTAAACCCATCTCATCATTTGATACAATAACTGCATATAGGGGGGTGAATCATCTTGATTATAACCACCTCACCTTTGGGACCGAGTATTTCTAACTCCTCCTCTTGTTGCTCAGCTGATCTTTTGGCTCTGGGGATAAGTGAAACTCTCTGAAACACAGCTGGAGTTTTGTTAGTGATGTGGGCATTCTCTATGAGTGGACTAATGGATCCATGTCTTACTTGATATTGTACTCCCCATCCAACCAGAAAGGTGCCAAGTGTAATGAGCACAATCAACAATGCTATTCTGACTCTTATCCCTAGGGGACCCCACAATTGCTTTGGCTTTGTTCTTGACATCATCTCTATTTTCTCCATGGTTGTGTCAGTTACAGAATTTAAATAATGAGTACTATTATAACGTATACAAAAATTGGACTCTTTTTCAGATGTAAAACAAAAATAGGTTTTCACTTTAGTGTACAGTCTATAAAAATCTATAGACAATTCGTCTTTTGAGCTGTTTCTATCTTTATCTTATTTCTATTTATTGTTTTGTTCCACCTCTGCCAAATCAGTCCTAACTCCCAATAATGTTCTGGAAGTTGCCAGTGAAGGGTGACAATGTGTGAGGTGGTGTCAATTTGCTCCTTTGTCTTTACCTTTAAACCGGAGCGCGTGTGAAGTTCATTACAACTTCTCACTGTTCCGACCACCGGGGATCAGCTCACTGTCTTTTGTGAACTTTCACCCTCACCCAATCACCTGGCCGAACAGGAGTCTCTTCTGGTGTCTCGTCTGGTATCTCTGTAGCTTTCCTAGCCTGTGTAGACAACACTTGGATAATATTACTCAGAGTTCTGACATATTCATTACTTTTATTCGTCTAATATCTAAAACTGGACCACTCCCTCCTTGGAGGAGGCCCAAGCGTCGGCATACCTTTCGTTGTTATGAGACCTATTGTTAACTACATGTTATTATTTATTAACTACAACGTCACTGAAATCAATATATCTGTATAATCATGACACTCCCTCCTTTGAGCATAACATGCTCAATTAATATTGCAATGATTACCCTATTCTGAACAGGACATGTAAAACCCATAACGTTGCATTAAATAAATATAACTTCTCCGTGTACCCATAAGGCGTACAAAATATCGTATGATGTATGGCTTTCTGAAAAATCTGCCATTAGCACAAAAAATTGTTTACTTGTTTCAATAATGGCTTTTGTCATGGTATTATGCATCATTGTTGCTGCGAAAAACAATACCCCTGGTAATGCGTCTCAACTCTAGGATTAGAGGATTGGTTGATACTGCTGAACTAACATATGATAAAATAATATTTCTCCAAACTAGAGGGAAAATACGAACCATTCTCACAGAGGGTGACATGCATGAAGGGCTGGTGCCCCTCACTCAAAATGAGATATTGCCTTACGCACTACATTATAAATCAGTAAAGTTACTCAAGAATAAATAAAGACTTATTCTTGAAACTGCAGTAAAAACCCTACAACTTCTTCATCCAAGCTCTCAATCAGTGTTAGGTTATTTAGTCTGCAGCTCATTGCCTTAAAACAGATACTTCAGACCGATTATAAAATGGTGTTTATGAGAAAAATGTAATCTGACTCCATAAATCACATAATTGTTTGACTAAAAAACTACACTTCCACTAACAATAAATGAAGTTCCCCTTTAAACACAGCCCCGGTCTTCTGCCGGGGTCTATCTATGTACTGGCTGGAAAATGTTGTGCCAGTCTCTGTCGCTCTGTCACTGTTCTCCCGCTAACAGTCACTCTCTAGTTCTGCTGGGTTCTTGTTGACTTCTTCACTGGTTTGAGACAAGCGACCCTATCGGACACCTCCCTTTGTAGCCAGACTTCACCACAGCAGAATCGAGTTTCTGTTTTCAGGTCTCAACAGCTTCACGTCAGGTGTATCGCCGCCCCTTGAACTGCAGTCGGTGTAAACAGGAGGACTTGGCAAGGATTCTCCCTCTTGGGCGAGTACTAGGTTTCCGTCTTCATATTTTTGAGTGGAAACCCCATCGTCTTGACCTCACTAGCTGTGTGGACACAATAGTTTTCTGTGTGGGGGAACAACATCACTCGTAATCTCTATCCTTCTCATAATTACAAAAATAGTCTGCTAAATGTTCTACTATGTTTTAATCTTCTACTAATCTGTGGATGCTTTATGTGTAAATGCAATATGCTACTCACTATCTTTTAAATAACATTCAACCTCTCCCTCCTGTGGTGACAGATGTGGCTCAATGTAGCTGGATTTCAAAATACACTTGTGCTGAAGATGCATCACCTGGTGGTCTGGCCCTCTGAGCTTCCTCATTGTTGTGGTTGATAACAGGCTGTCAGTGGCATTTGGGTCATGTTTGGCACCCCTGTTCGTCTTTGACATCTCTGGGACCCCCTGCCTCCGTTGTCATCATGGAAACCTCCCCCGGGGTAACTACATGGAGGGCCGTTGTTTGGTGCATGTGGTGGGTGTTGCATTACATTACATTACATTACATTGCATTTAGCTGACGCTTTTATCCAAAGCGACTTACAATAAGTACATTCGACCAGGAAGACACAACCTTGAAGAAAACAGAATCATATAAGTACATCAGGTTTCATAGAGCCAAACATTTCAAGTGCTACTCAACTGGCTTTAGGTAAGCCAGTCCTTTATTAGTATAAAAGTGCTTCGTTAATAGTTCTAACGCTCGAAGTGGAGTCGAAAGAGATGAGTTTTCAGTTTGCGCCGGAAGATGTGCAAGCTATCTGCCGTCCTGATGTCAATGGGGAGCTCATTCCACCATCTTGGAGCCAGGACAGCAAACCCACGTGTTTTCGCCGATGGGAACTTGGGTCCCCCTCGCAGCGAGGGCGCAACGAGTCGTTTGGCTGATGCAGAGCGTAGTGCACACGCTGGGGTGTACGGTTTAACCATGTCCTGGATGTAGGAAGGGCCAGATCCATTCGCAGCATGATAAGCAAGTACCAGTGTCTTGAAGTGGATTCTAGCAGTTACCGGAAGCCAGTGAAGGGAGCGGAGGAGCGGAGTGGTGTGGGAGAATTTAGGAAGGTTGAAGACCAGACGGGCCGCTGCATTCTGGATGAGCTGCAGAGGTCGGATGGCACATGCAGGTAGACCAGCCAGGAGGGAGTTGCAGTAGTCTAGGCGTGAGATGACGAGAGCCTGGACCAGAACCTGAGTCGCTTTCTGAGTCAGCTGGGGACGTATCTTCCTGATGTTGTAAAGCGTGTATCTGCAGCAACGGGTTGTAGCAGCGATGTTTGCAGTGAAGGACAGTGTTGCCTTAGTAGTTGCGGGCAATATCTGGTCCAATGGCCCATTTGGCTGCAATGGTAACATCCCTCAAACCGTAAACGTCTTCTGCCTCTGCCTCCTCGGAAACCTCCTGGTGGTCGGTTCTGCATCTGATTCTCTGGCACTATCTGAGATTCAACTGTTTGAGGTGTCTGCCCTGCCTTCTCTGGTTCTATGGCCATCTCTGATGTAGCTGCCATTTTCCTTGACGCTTTCTTGTTTTTATTAGCTTCGGTATCTTTCTCAGCTATTTGTATCTTCAAGACAGGTTAGTCTTCTAGCTAGTTTTTTGTCGTCTTCATCATTTTCCCTCTGTGTTGCTTGGTATTTCATATTGTGGTGAATGAGATGTAGTCCCCATTCTTCAATGGGTTTAGTGTATAATCCCACCACGTTATCCAGGCTTGCCTGCACTGATGGGGGAAGGATTTTAACGACAGCTTTCTTCCACCACATTTCAACAGGTGGAGAAAGATCATGTCGTTCTCCAGTGTAGTCCTCCCACACTCCTTCAAATCTCTTCAAGAAGGCATGCATTTCTTCCTCCGTGCCTTTCCTCAGGCTGTTGAGGGACATCTAAAATGCGTATTGTCGGGTAGATGTGACGAATAGCAGCCCAATAATTCGACCTGATGTAGTTGAATGGGGTGTCATCTAAGTCGTGCAATTGGCCTCAGAATCTATTGCTTTTGCCTCAAGTCGTCCTTCAATCCGTCCAAGCAGGGCCCTCATGTCCCCCAAGCACAGGTGGTCTTGGGCTGTGTATCTCTCCAGATCATTCACCCACTTCTGACCTCCTTTGATGAGTGGAGGTAGCTTTGCCACTAATGCTTCCATGTCTCTGTGAGTCCATGATTAGTATTTCAATCCTCCCTCTCCAGCCGCTATCACCGGTAGCATGAGTTTTGAGCAGTTCTTGAGTCTTCCAGCTTCAGTTACTGTTGTTGTGTCTGGAGAACCTTCGCCTTCTCTTCTCTTGAGTTGTGCTTCCATTCTTTTGCTGAGTTCTTCCATTTTTCTGTTGAGCTCCTCTTCCATACTTCTGCCGAGTTCTTCCATTTTTCTGTTGAGCTCCTCTTCCATTCTTCTGCCGAGTTCTTCCAATCTTCTGTTGAGCTCAGTCTTTGACACGTGTAGCTGTGGGGAGACCGTCCAACTCCAATACTCCTCCTAAAGCACCAAAAGAAAGCTTGTATTGAGGGTTGAAAGAAAAGGTGTTCTTCTGTCATGTAGGGAGGAGGCGCATCAGTCAAGCTTGGATGGAGCTTTGAAGTTTTTGCATAAGTGGAGCTTCTTCTGTCTTGTCTTTCTTATCTTCCTTTGCCGTGAGCTCTGCTCCTTGAACCACATACATGCTGTTCGTTGATCCTTGGCTGACATATTTTAGATGGAGTACCAGACTTGTAACTCTAGATTTTCTTTTTTTAAGCTCTGTTCATAGCGCTTTTAGCAGGTCCATACCAAGGGGGTTGTCCGGCTTTGATCCATGCTTATTGCTGTTGCAGGTATTCTCCATTCTCATAGTCAATTACAGCTGTTCTATGTGCTTTCGTTGGTCCAGGTTGATCATCTGCTGGAATCAGTCCTCTTGTTTGCCACTGTTCCAACAGTTTCCCCATTTGGTTCCATGTCTTCAGTCTTTTACTTGGAAAGGTTAAATAATCTGATCTGATTTGTACCCTTTCCTTGATATCTGCAGTTGAGCCTGGCTCTGCGTCTGGTCTCAACTTAGTTTCTTTCGGTGACATGCTCTCTTCCTATTCGAATGAAATTATTAAGTTATCAAAGATCGAAGCACTAATCCTCCGACTAGCACCTTCGTTCCTGATAAATAATATCCTATGTCATCCGAACTTTAAATCTAGCTTTTTTTTGTTTTTTAAAGTTATATATATATTTTTTTTTTTAAGTTAAAGATGTTTTTATTTAAAACTTAAAGGAGACCTATCATGCTATATTTAAATGATATAGTGTATGACCATACCTATATAAGGTATATTTATACTTTTTATTTTTCAAAAATACCAAACAGATCATTTTTTAGCCATGCCTCGTTTCGCTCATTTTCGCTCTATTCCAAGCCTGTCTTTGAAGCCACAATGTGTTCTCCCTGCACAATGCATTGAATATTTACAGAGCTGAACATGGTGGACTACAGTTGAGGCAAATAGAGCAGTGAGTGGTTTGTTTGTTTGTTTTGACTGAAATTATAAAACGAATGCTAATATTGTTCATGGAAATAAATACTGGTGTATATGGCTGTACATGTACTATTATATACTACACAGCAATGGCATAACACACCCATGTGTACGACAAAAAAAGTCCACACACAACCTTATGCTTTTGAAATCAGAATATTCTTTACCCATCCAAACATGAATAATCACGACACATTTGATATCAACTCGGAACTTTATTGTCAAAATCAACGGTTCTTTGAACCCATAAAAAAAACTAAATGTACTTGTATTTTGTATAAATGACACTAAATATTTTTTTTAATGATTTCAGGCGTCACAGGTATCTAGCCTACAGAAGCTTTGTGAGCTGGTGCTGGGGCTTCCTTGGACGCAGGATCAGAGTGGTGATTCCGGCCTGCGTTGTCCTCAGGGAGGCAGGAGTTTCCTGATCCGCGAAATGTCTATGTTGGGTTCAGACAGCAGCCAAATTGAACCGTGTAGCATACCCGGCGATGACCTCCTCCCTGTCAGGTCGCTCATAATGGTGCAGGGTCCACAAAGACTTGGTCGAAGATGAGGTCCATCAAGTTGGCCACGTAGCCTGTGCAATGTTAAAAAAAAGCACAACAAAAAATGTGGTTTAGATTAGTATATGCATGTAAAAAACTGAAAGTTCTTTCTAATTTTTTTATTTTATATTTGTAAATAGTTGTATAATAAATATTTTAAACAGTTACGGAATGTGGGGTCAGTCTTTACTGGTTTTGCTCTGCATTCTCCCTTCCTGGCCTTTGGGAACTGCAGTTTATACAGAGGCTTTCCAGTGGATGTAGGCTTGTGTACGCTCAGCGTTTTCATTGTAGTGCAGGGCTGCCAGGTACAGTCTTTCATTTCCGCCATGATAAAAAAAAATGTAAATAATAGCAAAGGATGTACAAATTGTCACTAATTAGTAAGTATGTGAGGTGCTGGCCTGTAAAGAAGAAAACATAGTTAGAACAAAATCATCTCAATTTAGTATTCAGGATGAGAAATACTATTTGGATAAATATAGTCTGAAATCCCAAAAGATGGGGCTTAAAACTTTCTATTTAGCAAAGCTCTTTGCTTAGCCTTTTCCAATCTGAGTTAGTTTTGAACCGTAACGTGCATGCTGTGTTTCTGACTCAATACAGATGATATGTTGGAGAGGGGCTGAGCTCAGTAGACTGACTGTAATGAGTGCCACTAATTAGCCTGTTGCTAGGTAAGGCCTCGTCAACAACAACAGACCAACGAGGCTTTAGCTCCGTTTTACTCGTGGTGTGTGTCCCCCCTCACATACATACACAGTGTTGTATCCGAACACACCCCCATTTATATTCATGTGCGCAAACAAGTAAACACACAAAAGCTTTTACATATAACGCTGGAAAAAACGGCATGTCTCATTAGCGTAGCGTAGCTTAGCTTACAGATCGATGATATCTGATCGTTCTTACAGACTACAATCACAAAAGCCTTTACATATAACGCTGCAAAAAAAACGGCACTTACCTACAGAAGATTACGTTTGTTATTATAACTTACTCAATATGATTTTAGAGGATACAAAATACTAATAAATAGGAGAATAAATACTTGTGTTATCGGCTAGGGCGTGGCTTTACAGCCTTCACACAGATCGCCATTACGGCAGTATGTCTGAACATGTTAGCAAATGCCTGATAATTAAAATAAAAGACAAAGCAAAGACTGCGGAGCGTACAATATAAAATGTTATAAAAACATATAAACACCTGACCGATTACTATTTGGGTTTGAGGCGACATTGATACGGCGAAGCTACATGCTACATACTACATACTACAAGCTAGAGATAGCTTTATCAGGAAAAACACCGCTAAATAAAAACGTACAGCTTCAAAATTGGATGTGTCCTCACTGGCCCTGGTCCCGGATGGTTGGTATTGATCCCGGGTTTAGCATTAGCTTGGAGGCATATCCGTGTTGGACTTGAGAGAAGTTCATAAACATGTCCGTCGTAAAATGTTTGAAACACACCAACAAAAATCTGCCGTGGTCTTCTGGCACATGTCCCTTGAAAATGAAGTCTAGCCACAGATTATTTTCTTTTTCCACTGATGGCATTGCATGCAGTCCCCTTTCTCGAGTCTTGCAGCCAACAACAGCACAACGTTTAACTGGTTTAGACATCCTCGCAAGAGCAGGCAAAAACACAGATGTGACTGGAGTTGATTTAGCCTGCCGATAGCCTATATGCGAATGAGACGTTTGGCAATGCACGTGGCCGTGGCTCATTCCTCTGATAGGTGGAGAGTTGACCAATAAGCGGAGCACGTCTTTGTGACGTAGAAAAGTATTGCAATCTGGATCCGTTTTTTTCAGATCCGTTTCAGCCCCTTTTTTAGAGATTTGGCTAAGGAGGAAAATAGAGGGGGTTGTGTTTTCTGACACTTGGTGAGTTCCTAGAACACCGGGGACACATATTCATGTATAAAAGACGTTCAAAGGTGCATTTTGCATGATAGGTCCCCTTTAAGTTTTTTGTAAAAAATTAATAAATAAAATTAAAAGATAATAATTATGCAAATGTTAAAATCAGAAATGTTTAAAAAATAACATTTTTACAGTGTATGGTTTTGACTTTTTAAAATATGAAATTTAGAAATCTGGTGAACATCTAAATCTACTGTGTACAGTGCATACCGAAGTGTATGCAATTATGCAAATGTCACAACTTGTGTTAGCTTCAACAAATTGGTGTTTGAATATACTACAGTCTAGTTTGAAAGACTATTATGTAAAGTTTCTCATCTTATAATTAGAAACCACTTTGCAATTCTATCTTGGCGATGAAGATTACCAGCAGTGCGCTGTTGTAATTTCCAGCTCAATCCACTAGGGATAGCTGTTGCAAAACTGACCTCTATTTAACAAGAAGAAGCTTATTTTCCTTAAAAATATCTTAAAAATGGGAAGAAAATTACACTATGGTAAAACAGCACAGCACATAACCGCCAAAACACATTTGCAAACAAGAATATTCAAAAAACCGCCAATACACACTTGCAAGCAGAAATACTTCCAAAATCAGATTGGATTTTTAGGAAATACAATATTCCTTCCCTACAAATACCAAACTTCCAACGGTAAGGTAACCTGACTATTTTGTAGTTCCAACTCTGACAAGAAGTATGATGTTCTTTACAAGATGGAATGCCTAGAAAAATGCCTCATCTCCTGCAACCAGCTGCATGGAGAGGCGAAGTCACGCCCATCTACTTCCGGACCATGGGACCCCGGAAGCGAAACATTTACATTGAATTAAATGGAGAGAGAACACGTATATTTTGATCCCGTTTGAATTGTGCCACGAACTACACATATGATGTTTGTCAATCTTAAAGGGGACCTATCATGCAAAATGCACCTTTGGACGTCTTTTATACATGAATATGTGTCCCCGGTGTTCCAGGGAACTCACCAAGTGTCAGAAAACACAACCCTCTCTATTTTCCTCCTTCGCCAAATCTCTAAAAAAGTGGCTGAAACGGATCTGAAAAAAACGGATCCAGATTTCAATACTTTCCTACGTCACAAAGAGACGTGCTCCGCTTATTGGTCAACTCTCCACCTATCAGGGGAATGAGCCACGGCCACGTGCATTGCCAAACCTCTCATTCGCATATAGGCTATCGGCAGGCTAAATCAACTCCAGTCACATCTGTGTTTTTGTCTGCTCTTGCCAGGATGTCTAAGCGAGTGAAACTTTGTGCTGTTGTTGGCTGCAAGACTCGGGACAGGGGACTGCATGCAATGCCATCAGTGGAAAAAGAAAATAATCTGTGGCTAGACTTCATTTTCAAGGGACATGTGCCAGAAGACCACGGCAGATTTCTGTTTGTGTGTTCCAAACATTTTACCACGGACATGTTTATGAACTTCTCTCAAGTCCAACACGGATATGCCTCCAAGCTAATGCTAAACCCGGGATCAATACCAACCATCCGGGAGCAGGCCAGTGAGGACACATCCAATTTTGAAGCTGTAAGTTTTTATTTAGCGGTGTTTTTCCTGATAAAGCTATCTCTAGCTTGTAGTATGTAACATGTAGCATGTAGCTTCGCCGTATCAATGTCGCCTCAAACCCAAATAGTAATCGGTTAGGTGTTTATATGTTTTTATAACATTTTATATTGTACGCTCCGCAGTCTTTGCTTTGTCTTTTATTTTAATTATCAGGCATTTGCTAACATGTTCAGACATACTGCCGTAATGGCGATCTGTGTGAAGGCTGTAAATCCACGCCCTAGCCGATAACACAAGTATTTATTCTCTTATTTATTAGTATTTTGTATCCTCTAAAATCATATTGAGTAAGTTATAATAACAAACGTAATCTTCTGTAGGTAAGTGCCGTTTTTTCCAGCGTTATATGTAAAAGCTTTTGTGATTGTAGTCTGTAAGAACGATCAGATCTGTAAGCTAAGCTACGCTACGCTAATGAGACATGCCGTTTTTTGCAGCGTTATATGTAAAAGCTTTTGTATGTTTACTTGTTTGCGCACATGAATATAAATGGGGATGTGTTAGGATACAACACTGTGTGTATGTATGCGAGGGGGGGGGGACACACACCACGAGTTAAACGGAGCTAAAGCCCCGTTGGTCTGTTGTTGTTGACGAGGCCTTACCTAGCAACAGGCTAATTAGTGGCTAGCACTCATTACAGTCAGTCTACTGAGCTCAGCCCCTCTCCAACACATCATCTGTATTGAGTCAGAAACACAGCATGCACGTTACGGTTCAAAACTAACTCAGATTGGAAAAGGCTAAGCAAAGAGCTTTGCTAAATAGAGAGTTTTAGCCCCATCTTTTGGGATTTCAGACTATATTTATCCAAATAGTATTTTCTCATCCTGAATACTAAATTGAGATGATTTTGTTTTCTTCTTTACAGGCCAGCACCTCACATGCTACCAGCAGATTACCTGTGATGACAGATTCTGCATGTCAGACTGACCCACCCAAGTACCGTACTGTTCGTACACAGCTATCCTCGAGGACTCTTGGTTCACATCGAAGTACAGGTTAGAAGCACGTTTTTCAAATGTTCTTTGGATACATCTTGACATTCTGATGTTGTAGCCTTTAATTTGTGTGCTTCTAATTGTTGTAAAAATATTTTTGTTTTATCTTTTTGTTTGTTTTAATGTCAAATACAATTATGTTACAGCTGTCCAGGCTAAAATTCCCTGCAGAAGCGTTGGTGTCGAAACACTTCCGTTGGAAGTGCCAGTGCCCTTTTTAACATCCACCCCCTTAAAGAGACCACCAAAGAGGCCCCGTGTGGATCTTGAAGAGGAATACGAAGATCCATTTGAGGGAAGCTCTTCTTTGGTGATTTTCCGAAGGCCAGGATGCAACTTATGATCCAGCAGAATCCATAACAAATGCTACAGAAACAACAGCCATGTCGTAAGTTACTGAAATATCACTATGTGTGAGTTTGTCTATGTATTGTATTTTTTGCTGTATATAATTCAAACATTGATAATAGGGAAACACCAAAGATCTCTAAAGCAACAATCTGTGTGATGGATATTAACTTCTATTTTTTTGTTTTAGTGGTCAAGAACAAAACCCCCCCCAGACGATCAACACATACATCGTGTATGAGACCTGCCTCATGGAGCTTTTTGAATCATGTCCTGTGTGCAAGCGTGTGTGTGATGTACAAACCAGAAGGATCGGTACATTCATATCAGTGCAGCAGCTGTGCCCCCATTGTCAGTTTACAAGAAACTGGAATAGCCAGCCTGTTCTTGGGAGTACTCCAGTTGGAAACCTGCAGCTATCAGTTGCAACATATGTCAACAGAGCATCTTTCTACAAACTTTCAAAGGTCAATTAACTGCAGAAGATTGTATTGCCAATGTTTGAAAATGCAAATGTTGTTGTTGAATAAGATAGGACAAGGTAACAATAACAAGAGTGAGAAAATGATGACATAAAATAATGACATGTTCAGCTCTTTCCCTGTTTAAAAAAGGGCAGCTCATTTGCACTTTCCTGGTTCTCCTCATCGACTCGTCAACAAATCTACAGGTGATCTTTGAGATTAAAATGTGTTCTTGCGGTTTTCTTTCAACCATTAGGTCTTCAAACAATGAATATGCAGCTATGCAAATACAACACCTTCCGAAGGCATGCCAGGATGTTCATTGAGCCAGCGATTGTTTCTTACTGGTAAAAATCACAGGAAGGCATGCTACAGAAGCTCCATGCAGAGGAGAAAGTGATAGTTGGTGGTGATATGAGGGCTGACTCTCCAGGTATGTATTTTTTATATAATTCACATTTTACATTTCAGAAAGGGGTTTCACTATGTGTGATTTATTCAATTAATGGTTTCTGAAAAACATATGCTAAACACTACAAGCAAAAATACAAATTCACCATCCGCAGAGAAAAGTAATTACTGTAAAACATATTTTCACAGGCCACTATGCAAAGTTCGGAAGCTACACTATGATGGACCTGAAGAACAACAAAGTCGTTGACCTCCAGTTGGTTCAGGTAAGTGGGGTGAAATGAAATATCAATGTTTTTTTCTTTAACACTGTTTGCACGTTATATTTAAAATGTGTGTATCAATGGTTATTTGTATGTGTCATAACAGAGCAATGAGGTTGGTGGAAGCTACCACATGGAGTTAGAGGGCCTGAAAAGGAGTCTGGAGTTGTTAAAGGAACGTGGTGTGACTCTGGACTGTATTGTCACGGACAGACATCTGCAAATTCAGAAATTCCTAAGGGAAAGCAGCATCACCCAATTCTTTGATGTGTGGCACATAGAAAAAGGTATTTTTATTTATGTTAATTTCTATAATAATAATATAATAATATTTTGAGTAAACTTGTATGTATATTAACTACATGTTAAATGTATTTATTAGGGATTTCTAAGCAACTGGAGAAGGCTGCAAAAAAGAAGGACTGCGAAAAACTTCGAGGGTGGGTGAAGAGTATAAGAAACCACATATACTGGACTGCAGCAACCTCCACCACCGGGCCTGAGAGAGTGGCCAAATGGTTCCCTAAGTGCCTTCATCCACTGCGCATTGCGCAATACCAATGGATGGCTGCAGGTATGTTGTTCATAAACCATATTACATTACTCCTCTATAAATATTTGTAAGGGACAACTATTGAATACAGGATGTTGTCAGACACAATCTATAAAGCATGACAATTCAAATATGACTTTGATTTTCAAATTCTTAGGAACGCCGGCCTTTCACAAGCTGGAGACAATTCTCTCAACCAAGAGGATTTTGAAAGCTGTGGCCAAACTCAGCCCACACCACCAGACTTAATCTTTGGAGTCATTCCATGCCATCATCCTGCGCTTTGCTCCAAAGAATGTTGTGTTTCCATTTCTTGGAATGTTGTGCAGGTAAAATAAACCATAGTTACTTACTAATTAGTGACAATTTGTACATTCTTTGCTATTATTTACTTTTTTTCCCCTCATGGCGGAAATGAAAGACTGTACCTGGCAGCCCTGCACTACAATGAAAACGCTGAGCGTGCACAAGCCACTACATCCACTGGAAACCCTCTATATAAACTGCAGTTCCCAAAGGCCAGGAAGGGAGAATGCAGAGCAAAACCAGTAAAGACTGACCCCACATTCCGTAAGTGTTTAAAATATTTATTATACAACTATTTACAAATATAAAATAAAAAAATTAGAAAGAACTTTCAGTTTTTTACATGCATATCTAAACCACATTTTTTGTTGTGCTTTTTTTAATATTACACAGGCTACGTGGCCAACTTGATGGACCTCATATTCGACCAAGTCTTTGTGGACCCTGCACCATTCACACAGGAGCTTCTGAAGATACCCATCCCAGAGGACCTGTGTTCCCAATATGAGCGACCTGACAGGGAGGAGGTCATCTCCGGGTATGTTACACGGTTCAATTTGGCTGCTGTCTGAACCCAACATACACATTTCGCGGATCAGGAAACTCCCTGCGAATCCTGAGGACAACGCAGGCCGGAATCACCACTCTGATCCTGCGTCCAAGGAAGCCCCAGCACCAGCTCACAAAGCTTCTGTAGGCTAGATACCTGTGACGCCTGCAATCATTAAAAAGATATATTGTGTCATTTATACAAAATACAAGTACATTTCGTTTTTTTTTATGGGTTCAAAGAACCGTTGATTTTGACAATAAAGTTCCGAGTTGATATCAAATGTGTCGTGATTATTCATGTTTGGATGGGTAAAGAATATTCTGATTTCAAAAGCATAAGGTTGTGTGTGGACTTTTTTTGTCGTACACATGGGTGTGTTATGCCATTGCTGTGTAATAATATATATATATATATAATAGTACATGTACAATGAAAGATTGCATAAAGCCATATACACCAGTATTTATTTCCATGAACAATATTAGCATTCGTTTTACAATTTCAGTCAAAAGAAACAAACCACTCACTGCTCTATTTGCCTCAACTGTAGTCAACCATGTTCAGCTCTATAAATATTCAATGCATTCTGCAGGGAGAACACATTCAGGCACACAGGCTCCAATCCAGGATGGTCCACCATACAGTTAACAGAGTCTTCAAGTTCCTGCATCCGTCTTGACACCTAGTGTGATAAACATATTGAATGACATGTTAAAAATGCATTCTCTAAACAGACAACTTAGTGAAGCTATCAAAAATGTTACCTGTGGTATCGCCATGCAGCACACATTCTCCGGTTCAGAAGGCATCGTGGCGCAATTTGCACATGTACACCTGTAGAAAGAAGTCAATAACTGAGCTTTTAAAAACACATGAAACTACACACACTGCTGACAACTGAGGTGTTGTTGGAGTTATACTTTTTATCACCCTAAGTTATTGAACTTTCCAACGGTTGTTGCACGATGTTGGAAGAAAAGGGCTGTAAACTATTAATAAACGCAATGAGGCCATTGTATATATGCTGAAAATATGAATGTCTCCCTTTATAAATATATATATGTATCGCTGTTTTTGCGTTACAAGCTCTAAGTTATAAACTGTACACATAGCATTATTGCTAATTAGCCAAAATATGAACGGAATAAGTAGCAATCATCGTAACAGAGTAAAATAAATAGGAACAACAGCTTGTCAACTAACCATTCAGAAACGTCCTGCTGCAACCGAGATCTTTGCACCTCCACCAAAACCTCCGCTGCTTCAGGGTCAGTCTCTGGATCAAATTGATAATACGCTTGAACACATGCATTGCTCTGAGATGACATGTTTATTCCACACTCGTAATCACAGCAAGCATGTTAACGTGACTCTCACCAGCTCATGCCCCGCTCTTCTGCAGGGGGGCGTGGTCAGCTGCTGCTCAGAATTTTCAAAGACAGGCTTGGAAAAGAGCGAAAATGAGCGAAACGAGGCATGGCTAAAAAATGATCTGTTTGGTATTTTGAAAAATAAAATGTATAAATATACCTTATATAGGTATGGTCATACACTATATCATTTAAATATAGCATGATAGGTCTCCTTTAAACAATCAGTTCCATGTCAAAAAAGTCACATTTTGTCGTAAAACTGCTGAAATATAAGACTATGAAAAATACGCTACTACAAAGACTACAAATCCCAAATCCCATTCTGGGTCGCGTAAGTGATGTCACAGGCATGCTCGGTGATTTATAATAAGACTCGTAATTAAAGCGAAGAAGAAGAAGATCTCATAACTGATTTATTCCCTCCAATAAATTATAGATCGCTAAAAATAAATTCACTTTTACAAGATGCCTGTGTGCTTTGTACCAGGTTGTAGTCATAAAAGTGATCATACCACTTGCTCCTTCTATCGATTCCCGTCTGATGAAAGGACCAGGAGTCGCTGGATCAGACATATCAGGTAATATCATAGGTAATATACATGTTGTGCATGGAACATAGTCAAGTTAGCTACCTAGCTAGTAGCGACGAGTAGCGAGCACGTTAGTTAGCATTACATTACTTAGCCTTGTCATTTTCAGTAGCCTTACCATGAAGTTATTATTTTATTACATGAAGTAAACCAAAATGTTAAACAGTAACCAAACATGATGGTAAGTATTTCGTGAAACATTTGAAGAGTAGCCTACTGCGCCCTCCACCGGGTGCTAAGGAAGCAGTTCAGGGAGAGTCGAAGGCAGGCAGGGAGCTTTGCATGACATTCTTCTGGACGTGTTTCATTGTGATGACAATCTGTTTGTTGGAAAGACAGTCGTTGTGTGCTTATTGAGAGAAAATTGTTAGAAGAGATAATTATTCAAAGTGTTGTTACTTTAAAGTGTTGTTACTGACCTTTTTCTCTTTTATTTTCTTTACCTCACCTGTAACTGCTGAGACGTTGAGGAACATGCACACTGACCTGCTCTGGCAACCTGATTTCCACTGTACGTAATAGTATTTGGTTATGGTATATTATTTATATACATCAAAGGCACAATGCACCCCCCAGAGACACACACGTATTGAGTGTGATATTTTGCATAGGTCATGTGAAATCATCTTTACATACTAGAAAACTGTAGGAGCGGCAACTTGTTTTGAAATTGAATTTTTAATATCCGATAATAAAGTTGATCTGTTTTCTTTATTCTTCTCTCTTCCCAGCTCCATCACCATTCTCTGTTCCTGCAGGTCCTGCTTGCTAATCAATGCTCATATTTTTTTACACAATTACAAATAAAGTCATTGTATTGTATGACATGAAGTTGTGCTTCATTCGGAGTCAATAATAAATGAATTCTGCCTTCAACTGCGCAATGATTGTGGACTGCACCGACATCCATGTAGCTGCCCCCCAGTAAGATGAACCAAGCAAAGAGGGTCCCCATCATGCCCAAGGACATCCAGCTGGCCCGCCGCATCCGCGGAGAGAGGGCTTAGACTGACCTGAGACCAGCACACCCAAACACAACAGCTCTTTTAAGAGCCACCTACAGTTTCAAAGAGTTGCAATCCTACGTTATTATAATGATTAAACTGGTTCATGTATCACTTAGTTTACTGAACCGTGATGAATGAAAGAAATTAGTGAGGTAGTGGTTTACTGAAGTTACAAAGACATTAATATATGAGTAACAGGTCAGTGTAAACACAAGCTTCTGTCAATTATGGATCATTCAAACTATTTATATAAAAATATGTAATAAAGTTCTAAAACAAGTATTCGGTATATTCCTTGATAGCTTTTGGAGAAGGTTGTTTTTAAGTTTACTAAAATCTATCGTTTCAACTGTTTCACTTTATAAAAAGGGAACAGGTGAGTAGAGCATCATTGAGTTTCTTATTCTGTCAGTAAATTATCCAAATGAATGTTTTTCATTATTTTAGTCAACCCTAAACAAATTGATTGTACCTTTTAATGATGACCTTACATGGTCGGCAAAGTTAAATTAACTTCAGAAAATCAAATCTGTTCTGAGAAAAAACGAATAAATGTTTAAAGATAGGAACTGGCCATCCCACTGAAAAACAGTCCGTAGAGATTTAAAGGCGTAGTTGTAGTTCAGTCCAACGTTTCATTTGGATTCATTTGACAACAGTCAACTATTTTCATAAAGAATATATATATTTTTCAAAGTCAACTTTATTGTCAATCTTACTCAGTTTGAGAGATCAAAAAGACGTTTAAATAAAATGATACAATTTACAGATATGTATACAAATATATATATCCTATATACACCATCATGTATAATGATGGTGTATGATGTAGAAGGAAGTGTGGTAGATAACAAGTAAATATAGAGTTACATACAGATCCATGTTACAGCAAAATATGCAATAACTAAGAAGCACGCAGTATAATAATAATTACATGCAACAATTAAATAACTGCTCAGCATCTCCACCACAATCCCAATCTGCTGTGTCCTGTTTTCCTCCCCTCTGCATAACACCCCATCACACATACGAAACACAACGCAGAGTCCGAGGGTGTTAAGAGTATGTTTATTGAAATGTCCTCCTCTCTACTGGCCAACACAGGGAGCATATGCTGGGTGTAGAATTGTTCCAGGAGGAGGAGATTTCCATGCCATGCAGGGTCTTTGGGGATGGGGATGATGATCGCCTCCTTCATGGTCCACACAACAAAGTAGCAGAGACTCCGGTCTATGATGTGCAGCTGCCCTTGGACCTGGTGCCAGTATGGGTGATTCTCCTTGAGAATATATGACCCACCCTCCTCACGGAGACAGAAGGATGGTAACTGGATTGCCTCCGTGATGGTCATGTTCCTCTGGCTGTGTGGACACTTCGCCTCCAGCAGGGCAGATGGCTGCACAAGTCCATCGGGTGATGCTCCCAAAACACCCGACTCACTCACAAAGAGACCAGACTCGATTCGAACACTGTCACTTGATAGGCCTCCACAAAAGCCTTCACCCCTTCGGCCTCGTTTACAACCCCCCAGTTGACAGTTGGCGATGTCTCTGGCCAGTGGGTTGTATGTCTCCTCTCGCTGTTGGTAAAGTTGAGACACCGGCTGGACTACTTTGGAAGTGCCAGGCTTTCCTCCACTGGCACTCAACATCTGTGGAGCTGATCTGCCACATGGCAAATATTGCCAATGCTGCAGCGTGGCTGCATTTGTACATCTCCTGTGCACAATCACAGACAGCGCTCTGCATCGCGCCATCGTCTCCCATGCAGATCTGTAAAAATAAAGTAAGTACCATTTGTTAGCATGCTATAATAGATTGAATGAGCAATAATACAAGGATGGTCCGGATCTGGGGGTGGGAGGGTTTATTTTTCCATAGTTTTGTCCTCTTGTCTGTTGTTATTGTTTGTTTTTTCTGTATTTTTTGTAATTTGTGTTGTATTGGTTGTAATTGTACATTGTATTTTTCTAAATGTGTATGAATACATTTTTGAAAAATATTTGATCAACAATAAAAAAGGATTTGGTCAGGATCTAGACTCAGTGTGTAGTTTATTAATTAATCAATGCTCTCTACATTAGGAAAACACATACCAGTGTACCAGATGGAGTCACACACAGCTGTGCCTAGATAACCAAAATCCTTGAATCGACACACAGCAAATAAACTCAAATGACACAACGAGAAAAAGGAGATCACACATACAGTAGGCCTATTGTCGATATACAACTGGCCGCTTCAATCTGAAGAGCAACTAAAACAAAACACGGGAGTGTACCTTGTTCTTGTGAACACTAATGTTATCCACAGCATGAACAGAGACCACGAAGTTCTTAAGGAGAAAACTAGTTGCTAAAACAAAACACGTTAGTGTACCTTGTTAGCTAATGTTAGCTAGCTGACATTAACGTTACACATTGCACTCATATTACTCACCGGAACCTTGTAAAGCCGGTCCCGCATGCTGGCTTTTACAGAACCGACTAACTCCCCTTTCATATAGGTACAGCTCTCAACGTGCCCAGACTTGTAGTGATTTTCACCTCGTAAAATACTTTTATTCTCATTCTGAAAGAATGTGGTGAAATGTGCTAACGTGACGGCCATCTTTATGTTGGTGACGCGTATTGTGCGAGACGAGAGACCTGTAGTTCACTGAGCGGTTTCACACGAAAAAATATGTAACTTCACAGTTTTACGACACATTTATTTATTTTTGACTTGCAAAATGTTCTTTTAAATTGACAAACATCATATCATTCGTGGCACAATTCAAACGGGATCAAAAGATAACCTTTCTCTCTCCATTGACTTCAATGTATAATTTTTCGCTTCCGGGGTCCCATGGAGGCTTTCGGAAGGGGAGGGACTTCGCCTCTCTATAAGCACAAACAAAGGAGTGCTTTGAATTTGCATTTCACAAAATGGCGACTGCCCTGTGTTTGTTAATCAACATGTGATGTAAACAAGATGGCACCCGTTTATTTCAAACTCTGACCTGTAGACAAAGAGATTTGAAAGTAGACCATGTGGCTCTCAGAGAGGAGTTTAAACAATGGCAGGGTGATCTTTAAACGAACTGTAACTGGTGTGGTATTCTAAAACCTGAAATACAAGCCAAAACAACACGTAGTTTAAAATAATAACATTTCTATATAGTTTACTGTGAAAAAATGGGCTTTATCTTATTGATATCATCACTTAAAGTTAGGAACCCTTACGCATAAGCCATAAACCTATCTACGTAATAATTGACTTTATAGTCCACTATTGGTTAACTGTTGATATTGTAACGTTCCCAAGATGAGTCGGAGACAGGCTTGTAGTTATTAGGCTTTAATAACTAGTATTTGAAGACAGATGATAACAGGTCAAGTACACCTCGTGGGTTCTACCGCACACTAACTTATTTCCTAAACCAACCACAAGATATAGCACTGTCTACGTCACAACTCCCCGCCCTCCCCCGTCCGCTCGACCAACCACAGGCCCGCACCTCAGCCACCATCACGGTGCAGCTCTATGATTGGCAGAGAGACGGGGGATGCCTAAGTGACACCCTGAGTAGCCTATCAGGATCGCTACACTACCCCCCCACTACAAAGTTCCTCGCCCACGAGGAACATATAAAACACAGTACAAAACACTCCCCCCACCCTCTCCAGCTCACTGCAGGGACTACCCCACTGGCTGTCCCCAACCAAACCAGTAGCCTTTGAAAACACAGAAAACCCACCACAATCCCAGCCCTCTATAGTGTCTACCCCCCCCCACTACAAAATTCCTCGCCTACGAGGAACAACTAAACACAGCCCCACACTACACCTACACACTGAACTTTGACTAGGAAGAGCTGGGTGGACTACCATCCCTTCCAGTGAGACCAGGGCGCATTCTTGCCCTCTACAGGAACTGGGGGGTCTCACTATAACCTTACTACCACACAAAGTCTCTGAAACGACCCGGGGGTCGTGTCTGCCTTCTCGGCAGGGGGGCTGGGGTTGCCGGATCTGGCCCAGGCGCCGAAAGACTGGGGGGACTCTCAGTCCTTGATGGGGGACTGCTGCTCTGTCCGCCGGGGGGTCTGCGGAGGGATGTCGATGGGACGTCTGTGTGTCCCGAGGTTCCTTCGGTCTGTGGGGAAGCGACGCCTCTGTACGGAGCCAGCCTGTCTCTGTGGAGCACCACTTTTCTCCCCTTTGGTGGCAGCTGCACCCTGTAGACCACTTCCCCCACCCTCTCCAGTACTCGGCAAGGACCCACCCACTGACTGTCCAACTTTGGGCACCGGCCTTTCGTTCGTTGTGGGCTGTAGACCCAAACCAGTTCCTCGGCCCGGAAATGCTGCCCTCTGGTCCTGATGTCGTAGTTCCGCTTCTGTCTCACCGCAGCACTTTTCTGCTGCTCGCGGGCAAAGGCATGAGCGGACTCAAGCCGGTCCTGCAGCCTCCTTGTGTACTCAGGACCAGGAGGCGTGTCCAGGGAATCTGGTGGCCGACCAAACGCCAACACCGCAGGAGTTCGAAGCTCTCTCCCCAGCATGAGGAGGGCCGGCGAACAGGCTGATGACTCCTGGACTGCAGACCGACATGCCATGAGCACCAGGGGCAGATGCTCGTCCCAGTCGCGCTGATGCCGCGACGTGAGCATGGCCAGCTGCTGTCCCATGGTGCAAGGAAATCTCTCTGTTACTGTGCAGGGTCTCCGGTACTCCAAACCGGCTGAACATGCCGGACACCAAGGCATCCGCGACTGTCTCTGCTTCTTGGTCAGGGAGCGCATACGCCTCTGTCCACTTTGTGAAGTAGTCTATGGCCGTGAGAACGTAGCGGTTACCCCTGTTTGACAAGGGTAGCGGCCCCACCACATCAACCGCTACTCTCTCCATCGGGTCCCCGACGGGAG